>NC_061082.1:4820031-4978799 GCF_021917145.1 Hypomesus transpacificus
GGTGTCCCCTGGGAAGTCTTGGGACTCGTGGAGCGACAGCGAGGAGGAGTTCTTTGAGTGTCTGAGCGACACGGACGAGCTGAAGGAGCCCAGGGAGGCCAGTAGGAGCAGGGCCGAGGGCAGGCTGCACCCCCACGGGAACATGACCCTGATCTACTCCCAGGAGCCCCTCTACATCCCCGTCACTCAGGTCAGAACACGGAACACCACCGCTACAGACCCTGTTCTGGAACGTAGACCAAAAACAGATCGGCGAAAATTCTAGAATGTTCATTAAAAAAAAAAAGTCTGGATGTATTTCTGACCCTGTAAACGAGTACATTTGGCTGCCAGTGTTGTGAGGAAATGTCACATGATGAGATTTCTGAGAACAGTGTGTCTCTTATTTACGTGAAGTCACTAGACGAGCCATTTGTACGAGAGACAAGTAACCAACTGGATTTAAAATCTAAAAACAGGATTATTCCGCTCAGTTAGATGTGAAGTTTCTGCAGAGCTTCATTCAGGTCAGTGTGGCCACGCCGCAGCATGGCCACGCCCCCACAATAGCCTCCTGTGTGCAGCATGGCCACGCCCCCACAATAGCCTCCTGTGTGCAGCATGGCCACGCCCCCACACTTGGCTCCTGTGGGAGTGGATGGGCGGAAGCAAACAAATCTATGAGTGAGACAGAGTAAACCATGTGGCTGATTCCCATCGACTGTCTGTAACAGGGAACGGTGGATAGAGAATCAGCCAATCACAAAGCGTGCTCGGAACCACCTGTTTCACCGACACAAATAGATTACGTCCATGAGCCCATGCATCATACTTCAGATTTCCAGGCACATTCACATTCTTTACCACTTCACAATACAGTCGAACAATAAATCAACACTGCACTAATAAGCTTGAACTATGCAACCGTTAGGAAAATATCACTTATTTGTTGGCAATACAGATAGGAAGTGTTTCTGAATCACAATGCATATACATATGCACACACACACACTTGGTAGTGTTGACTCAGGCGTAATATGCAACGACGGAGGGTCCTGAAGCGTTTATGAGCAGTGCAATGCTGATTAGGGCTGTAAGGAGAGCTAGCAGCAGGGCTAGCTACAGCTAGTGGGAGAGCTAGCGAGAGAGCTTGCAGGCAAGCTAGCAGGAGAGCTAGCAGGAGGGCTAGCAGGAGGGCTAGCAGGAGGGCTAGCAGGAGGGCTAGCAGGAGGGCTAGCAGGAGGGCTAGCAGGAGAGCTAGCAGGAGAGCTAGCAGGCGCCCTCTGAGAATGGCCTGGAGAGATTTGTGGCTCCTTGCCGCCTCATCAATTATAGAAGGCGGCTGAATAGTGGAGACTAATTAATGCAAAAAGGCTGACCCTGTTCAATAATTAACTCTGGGAGAGGTGAGGGGAGGGGAGCTGGTGGCAGACACAGACACTGTGTGCACACACACACACACACACACACACACTGTACATACACGCACGCTCACAGACACACACACACACTGGACATGTTCTCATACACCAAATGCTGACACTTTTTCACACACAGACTGCAGATGTGTGAAGACGAGACTTGGACAGAGTTAAGAGAGCGGAACGGAAAGGAGGAGGAGGGGGAGGGGGAGGGGGAGGAGGAGGGGGGGGGGGGGAGGAGGAGGAGGAGGAGGAGGAGGAGGAGGAGGGAAGAGATGGATGGAGTGTGTAAGTGTGAAAGTAATGAGCGTCAGCACTTCTTTGCTGGCCAGACGGCATCACACTGGGCCTCTGTGTGTGTGTGTTTCACACAGTCTCTCAAACACACACACGGCCCACTATCTCGGGCTATCACACCGGGTAGGAATAGAGGAATAGCTCTCTCTCTCTTCGACCATCTCTCTCTCCTTTCCTCACACCTGTCTCCAAACTTTCTTTCTGTTCTTTTCCCGCCCTCTCATGTATCACTTTCTCCAGCCGTCACCTCTCTCCCCTCATTTTCTCCCCTTTCCATCTCTCTCAGAATCTGTCCTTCTTCCCATGACATTCTGCATCTCTCCGTCTCTATCTCTATCTTTCTCTGTCTCTTGTGTCCATCGATTATCTGTGTGTCTGTGAGATGCTCACTCTCTGTCTCTCCCATCACCACTCTCTCTCTGTTTATCTGCCTCTTCTTCCACTACCGGTTTCTCCATCTCCCTCTCTCTCGCTCTCGTTCTCCCCATCTTTCTCTCTCTCCATCTTTCTCTCTCTCTCTCTGTTTATCTGCCTCCTCTTCCACATCTCGCTCTCACTCTCCTTCTCCCCATCTTTCTCGCCCCGTCTTTCTCTCTCTCTTTCTTTCTGTCTCTCTTTCTTTCTGTCTCTCGCTCTCTCTTGCTCTCACTCTCGTTCTCCCCATCTTTCTCTCTCTCTGTCTCTCTCTCTCTCCCCCTCTCTCTCTCTTTCCCCCTCTCTTCCTCTCCCCGGTGTGTCGGGGGCAGGTGGAGGAGAGGGCCTGTAGTGTGTGTGTGCAGCGCTGATGGGGAATGGGATCATTTCACATTCATGATGTCGTCTCTTCATTTGTAACGAGGCGGACGGCGGAGCGAGTCTCACCTTCCCCGGCTTTAATTAGTCTACTGGTAAAGTGTTGTTTCTCCCGCGCCCGCCACTTCCCCCCACCTCCCATCCTATTTACACTCTCCACACTCTCTCAAGAGTTTCACCTAATGGCTCCTCTGGCACGGGTGACTTTTTATTTCATTAGAACTCGCTCCGAACAGGAACTGGTTGAGGGTTTTTTACTTTTTTTTTCTTTTTCGTGCAGACAGAGCCGTACATTAATCGGTGGCAGGGGAAACCATTAAAGCCTGCAGAAAATGCAAAAGACAAACAAAAAACGACTACTTTGGGTTACATTTCTGTGTTTTTTATTCACAGTTGTGTACGTAGCAGTGTGTGTGTGACCGAGGGAGGCTTAGTTGACTACCATAATCCCATTGTGGCATATTAGCTTGTTGTGCCCCAAGGTGCTGCTCTGAGTCCGCTGTTGGTTGGACAATTAGTTGTACGTTTTGTCCACAAGATACCAGTCAGGTGAAACTTCTTGGTGATTGGACCGTGGTTTCAAGCTATTCGATAACAGCCTAACTTTAATTGTAAATAATACCAAAGAAGGTTACATTTACATTTAGTCATTTAGCAGACGCTCTTATCCAGAGCGACTTACAGTAAGTACAGGGACATTCCCCCTGAGGCAAGTAGGGTGAAGTGGGACACAACATCAATTGGCATGGCCGAGAATCGAACTGGCAACCTTCAGATTACTAGCCCGATTCCCTAACCACTCAGCCATCTGAATCCCTAAGGTTGATTTAGAACCATAAGAAAAGCCAGAGGGCAGACATGAAACTACCATTTTCTTCAGTAGATTTTATTGATCTCTTGTAGACATTCCTTAGTATAGCTGTAGTGGTGTAAGTATCACTCTACCCAGATCAGTGCCTGCAGTATCTCAAGTCTCAGAATAACACACAAAGACATATCCCATCGGCGTCAGCCTAATATGTCCAAGATTTCTTTCTTCTTTTACACACAAAAAAAAAAAACTAGTACAAAAAAATCTAATAAATACCTGTCAATTACGAGCGTAAAAAGTTCTGCTAACAGTGTCTGTGTTTGAGATGGGACTTTTTTCCCCGTCCTTTGGGGTTAGCGGGGGCTGTGTTAGCACGTCTCCACCAGGGAGGCAGTGGGGTTCATTAGCAGCGGCTGATGGGATTTCTGGCAGCGGCGCTGAGGCGCTGAGGGTACCCAGGTGCTCCGCCGTGCCCAAGCCCGGTAATGAACCTGACGAGCTGTCAGCTCTCCGTCAGTCCGGTCTGGGGGTCCGACAGGGTCACGTGTACAGGCAGGGGCCACGCCTGTTCATCTCTGGGGCCAGCAACACTCACAGGATTCACAGGCATCGGGACCTATCACCACAACACTAGAAACAGTAGTACCCCAACTGTTACTTTACCTTTACTTTGCACAGTTTTGCGGAGTTCAAGACTGGAGGATGTATTTATTTGAATCATCGTTGAGAGAATTGAAGGGGAATACTAATTGACCTCAAACACACACACACACACAAAACGCCAAAGCCAAACCCACAGTGAGCGTGATCCCTTCTCTGTGGCCCCCAGGAGCCTGCGCCCATGACGGAGGACCTCCTGGAGGAGCAGTCGGAGGTGCTGGCCAAGCTGGGCACATCGGCCGAGGGAGCCCACCTCCGCGCCCGCATGCAGAGCGCCTGCCTGCTGTCAGACATGGAGTCCTTTAAGGTAGGACTCACACACACTGACACACACACACACACACACTGACACATACACACACACACACACACACAGCAGCTGGGCACAGCAGCTTGTTAGTCCTCTCAGGATGGAGAGGAAGGGGTTTGATTCTTCCAGGCTATGTCCTTCTACTCTCACAGGGAACAGACTAACAGCGTTATCAAGGAACTGAGGATGGTGTGATTCTTTATGTTTGACTCAAAGTGGTTTTGGCTTGACCAAACATATTTTTCTTTCTTTTGGGGTCAAGGGTGGCAAAAACCTTTTAATAGATAATAATAATAATCATTCATTAGTCCTACTTCGTTTACTAAGTACTAAATAATGGGTCTGTACATGGATTCTGTCCATGACAATGCTAGCCACCTGCCAACTTCAAGCAGTTGGCTGTGAGAATTTCCAACACAAAGTCCTCTGTATCGTCCTGAGGGGGTTGGAATGAGCTCCTGTTTTTCTCTCAGCAAACCTTGACAAGTCGCCTTCACCCACACCGTTAGGGGACTGCAACCAAGCAACTCTTTTTTTAACTGCCCCACTAAATGCTCTACTTTACAGTTTATTCTCCTCCTCTCCCTCATTTTTTTGGGGCCACAGAAGTCCTCAATAACAGCTGACACGAGATCTGAAAATGAAGACACAGAGAGAGAGAGAGAGAGAGAGAGAGAGAAAAGAGAGAGAGAATCCTGTGTATTCAGGTATCGCAGTAAATGAACCCCCTAAGCCGATAGAATGGCCTCTAAATTTAGCGTGGAGCCGTGCCTGTAATTGTGCTTAGCCAAGCATAATCTGGCATTTTGCTTTAATTACTGTCTCCCTCCGGAGGTTGAGAGCCGACATGGGTGCCTATGATGAATGGTGTGACTTAGGACTGTGACAGGCCTCTCGCTCAGGCCCCCGCCATCTTGGATCATCCTGCAGTCAGCTGCCTTCTTCCCTGACACACACACACCATCCTCAAAATGCACACTCACACACTAAACAATGAACGCACACATATTCTCACAGTCCATACACCTACGTCTCACCCGCTCCATCTTCCCCTGTAAGGGGAGAGCCACAGTGAGCTACTCCTGGGGCTGTGGAGGAACCTCTGGTCTCTACAGTTGGGTTAGCCCCCCCTGAGCCCCCCTCCTTGGACCAGGGTGTCTCTCCACTCCAACACTGATGGCTCACCCCATCCTCTCCACCACAAACACACTATCAGTTATCCTGCCAGAATGGAAGAAAGGAGAAACTAGGAGATGCTTTCCTGGGAAAAAGTTACCCACACATGCACACCCACACACATGCCATACACACACACACAGACCTATACACATGAACACACAGACCTATACACACACACACACACACAGACCTATACACATGAACACACAGACCTATATACACACACACACACAGACCTATACACACACACACACAGACCTATACACATGAACACACAGACCTATACACACACACACACACACACACAGACCTATACACATGAACACACAGACCTATACAAATGAACACACAGACCTATACACATGAACACACAGACCTATACACATGAACACACAGACCTATACACATGAACACACAGACCTATACACATGAACACACAGACCTATACACACACACACACAGACCTATACACATGAACACACAGACCTATACACACACACACACACAGACCTATACACATGAACACGCAGACCTATACACACACACACACAGACCTATACACATGAACACAAAGACCTATACACACACACACACAGACCTATACACATGAACACACAGACCTATACACACACACACACAGACCTATACACACACACACACAGACCTATACACATGAACACACAGTCACTGACAGACCTACAGACGCATGACCACCGGAAAGCTTTGCCTTGAGTCCCTGTCAGTCCAGACAGTTCACTTCCAAAGGACGCTGGGAGATTGAGTCATTTCACCCAAGTGAGTGTCAGTTAAGCCATTAACAGACTGATGTCCTGAAACATGGTATGAGTCAGTCAGGCTGGAAGTTAGATGCACGGAGCAGGAAGGTTGACAGTGGGAGTCTGACGAGCCAGTGTGTGCTGTGCATTAGTGTCAGGTAAACTTCCCTGTACAGGGAAACGGTGAATTGTCGGGTACTTAAGTCGCAATGTGAAGTCAATTTCACCCCTCACCTCCTGCAATTGTCGATCCACCAGTTGGGTCCCGGCCCAACTCCTAGGAGAGTGAATTGAAATGTTGTGGAAGTGAACATTAGGCGCCTGTAGCATGTGTAAGTTGAGTGTTAAGCAGAAGGGGAGTGTGTCAAGTAGTCTGCAGAGGGTTGGCAGGTGGAAGGGAGTGAAAACAGAGAAAGATGGATTCAAAACCTAACAAGCCCCCCTTCCCCTCCCTCCCTACTTTCACTTCCTTCCCCCCTCCTCCCCCCTGTCCCCCTCCCCGTCCTCCCTGTCCTCCTCTCCCCCCCCCCCAGGCTGCTAACCCGGGCTGTGCCCTGGAGGACTTTGTGCGCTGGTACTCTCCCAGGGACTACGTGGAGGAGGAGGCGGTGGATGAGCGCGGCGAGGCGGTGGTACGTGGTGAGCTCAGCGCGCGGATGAAGATCCCCGGGAACATGTGGTCGGAGGCGTGGGAGACCGCCAAGGTCACGCCCGCTCGCCGCCAGAGGCGTCTGTTTGACGACACCAAGGAGGCGGAGAAGGTAGGCTGGGAAGGAGCTCTCTGCCTGCTGCAGAACCAGGGGTGCTGTACACTGCAGAACCAGGGGTGCTGTACACTGCAGAACCAGGGGTGCTCTACACTGCAGAACCAGGGGTGCTGTACACTGCAGAACCAGGGGTGCTCTACACTGCAGAACCAGGGGTGCTGTACACTGCAGAACCAGGGGTGCTGTACACTGCAGAACCAGGGGTGCTCTACACTGCAGAACCAGGGGTGCTGTACACTGCAGAACCAGGGGTGCTCTACACTGCAGAACCAGGGGTGCTGTACACTGCAGAACCAGGGGTGCTCTACACTGCAGAACCAGGGGTGCTGTACACTGCAGAACCAGGGGTGCTCTACACTGCAGAACCAGGGTGCTGTACCCAACAGAACCAGGGGTGCTGTACATTGCAGAACCAGGGGTGCTCTACACTGCAGAACCAGGGGTGCTCTACACTGCAGAACCAGGGTGCTCTACACTGCAGAACCAGGGGTGCTGTACACTGCAGAACCAGGGTGTTGTTAGTACACTGCAGAACCAGGGGTGCTGTACACAGACACTGGTGGGGTTCACGTTCAGCTGTTTTGCCAACTGTACTGGTACACGGGAATTTCTTACCTGTCTTACCTGTCTTACCTATCTAAACCGTTTATAAATGATGTAAACCAGTGAAATGTGAGCTACTATTCACAGCTGTGCATTCCTGCCCCAGCCTCAGCCCTAGCACCCAGCCTCAGCTCCCAGCCTCAGCCCCTAGCCCCCAGCCTTCAGGTCTGTTCAGAAGAGCAGTATGGTACCAGCTTGCAAAACTCAGCTACCCTTACAATCTGGCTTGGGCTCATCGGCCCCATTTCAACCAATCCCAATGAAGGGTGGGGGGCGGGGGGCGGGTCCAGATGGGAGCACAGGAAGTGGGTCAGAGCACAAGGTGTCTCTGTCACGGGTCTTCTCTCTCCCCCTCCTCCCCCGCCCCCCAAGAGTTTAAACGGAGTTCAGGGCAACCTTGCCCAGCGTTGAAGGTTGTGCGTCGCCAGTTACGCCGCAAGCCACGCGTCCTTGATCCCCCGCCTGTGACAGCACACTCTCTCTTTCAGGGGAAAACTCCAGGTGCAGGATTTAGTTTGGAATTAATGTGCAGATTTAATTTTTCTCTTCCCTCTGTCCTCCTGCTCCTCCTCCGTGCTCCAGTAAGTTGTCCTCTCCTCTCTCCCCCTCTCCAAAGAAATGACAGAAGTGCTTATATATTCACAGTCCTCTGATTGCACTCCAGATCATTGCTGGGGGGGGGAGGGGTGGGGGGGTCACCTGGCAACAAGAGTGCCACGTCCTCGTCACCCCGTTTCCCAAGCGACCGTCTTTCAACGGGAACGGCAAATCAAATTCGCCCCACCCCAACCTTTCTCACATCGCCCGCCCCTCCACCTCCACCAGACCCGACATAACAGATGACCCTTGTCTGGCGTCCACAGGCAGAGAGGCGCGCCACAACACCACCCTCAATTGCTCACACGCACGTTTCTGCTGAGTGCGCCCCGTTATTCAGACAAGAGGGAGAATGAGCCACTTACTCACAGAACAATGCCTTTTGAAGTGTCAAGTACCGAACCCCAGAGTTCATGACAACCTCTGCTATTGTAACCGTGAGACAGAGGGAGGGGGGAGCAGGGAGGGGGGGGGGGGACTGGGGGGGGAGGAGGGGGGGTGAAAAAGGGAAACTGAGGAGGCTCTCAGAGGAAGTTAGAGTGAACATCCAAAGTAAAGAGTAAAGATCCAAAACAAGAGAATGGAAGCTCCCTAGTGGAGCAACAGCCTACAGGTCACACCCTCCTCCCAGGTTCAGACACACACACACACACTTTACCTTCTGCTAACTGAACCTGTGATGTTGCCGCCCGGTCCCCAGGTGCTGCACTACTTGTCGGTCCAGAAGCCTGCCGACCTGACCCGTCACCTGCTGCCCTGCGTCCTGCACGCAGCCATCCTCAAGGAGAAGGAGGAGGGTGAGTCTCTGACCGCACGGCTGTCAGGGACAGCGTTAGCCCTCAGCTACCTCTGCTCAGGCCTCAGAACCTGTCCACCCTCCGCCGCTGGAATCAGAAGAAAGCTTTCATTTGTGATTCTGTTGTGAACGCCGTTCTTCTGTCGAGGGAAGACGGCGTGTGAGACTTGTCAGATGAGACTTCTACCTCTCACTCACTCTCTCTCTCTCTCTGTCTCTCTCTCACTCTCACGCTCTCTCTCTCACTCACTCTCTCTCTCAGAGTCAGTGGAGGATATCCCATCGCTGAGGAAGTTGATCCTGCAGGTGACGTCTCATGCTAGCAAGCTGCTGCGCCACCCCAACCCAGACTACAAGAAGCTGGAGGTGAGCACCTCCCTCCCTCCCCTCCCTCCCCCCCCTCCCTCCCTCCCCCCCCCCTCCCTCCCTCCCCCCCCCCTCCCTCCCTCCCCCCCCCTCCCTCCACCCCTCCACCCTCCCTCCACCCCTCCACCCTCCCTCCCCCCCCTCCCTCCCTCCCCCCCTCCCTCCCTCCCTCCCTCCCTCCCCTCCCTCCCTCCCTCCCTCCCTCCCTCCCCTCCCTCCCTCCCTCCCTCCCTCCCTCCCTCCCCTCCCTCCCTCCCCCCACTCCCTCCCTCACTCCCTCCCTCCCCTCCCTCCCCCCCTCCCTCCCTCCCTCCCTCTCTCCCTCCCTCCCTCCCCCCCCTCCCTCCCTCCCTCCCCTGATCTCTCCTCTCTCCCTCCCCAGGAGGTGATCACCCAGCTGATGGTGGTGGAGGCGTTCATCGCCCGCGCCCGCTCCCTCAAGGCCAAGTTTGGCATCGGCAAGGGGGAGGGGGGGGAGGAAGGGGAGGAGCTGGAGAGGTAAGAGGAGCCTCTTCTGAGTCTCTCTCCTCTCTCTTTGTCTCTCTCTGTCTGTCTATCTCTGTTTGTCTCTCCTCTCTGTCTGTCTGTCTGTCTGTCTTTCTGTCTCTTCTCCATCTGTCTTGAAAGCTGCCCTGCTACTGAACACAGTACTGCATAGTGAGTAGAGACACTGAACAGCTGTGAGACATGCCAAAACCCGCTGGCAGACATTTCTCAGGTTTCCTCCTTCAGCTTTGCAGACGTTGCTGCAGAGAGAGCTGTGGCAGACATGTTGTCATCATTTCTACCTTTCCTACACTCCTCTTCCTCCTCCCTTCCCTCCATCCTCTGTTGTTCCTCTATCCTCTTGTGTACATTCGCCTCTCTCTTTATTAATATCGCCTCCCCTCCTCCATTTCATCACTCTCTCTGTTGGGGGGGATGAGGGGGAATGGTAATAAATGTTGGGCAAACAGAGAGGAAGTCATTTGAATGGTCCACAGTACGGGGTAGGGCTGCATTCCACTACCTAGCAACACACACACTCACGCACGCACGCACACACTAAACACACTCATGCACACACACTTCATACTCACTAAAGACACACACACACACGCACTCACTCACTAAACAAACACGTGCACACACACTCACTTAACACACACAAACTCACACATATACAAAACTATCTCTGACACACACAGGTGCTAACCCAAACAAACAGACACTTCTGGGGCCTGTCACAGTGTTTCATGCAATATTAAAACCTCAGCCCACCTCATCACCACCTTCCAGCCCTCGTGTAAACTTGACTCCAATAATAGGATATCAGACTGAGGGAGAGAGAGAGAGGCAGGTAGAGGGAGAGAGAGACAAGGGGAGAGAGGGATAGGGAGTAGGGAGTAGACATAGCAGACAGGCAGTAGACGCAGACAGGCAGTTGACAGACAGACAGACACAGTGGATTGACAGACAGACAGACACAGTGGATTGACAGACAGACAGACAGGCAGACAGGCAGACACAGTGGACAGACAGACAGGCAGACACAGTGGATTGACAGACAGACAGACAGACAGACAGACAGACAGACAGACAGACAGACAGACAGACAGGCAGACAGACAGGCAGACACAGTGGACAGACAGACAGGCAGACAGGGTAGTGTGTCAGTGAGCTGAGCTCCTGGAGGGACCATGCAGCCCTGTCACCCAGCCCAGGGCCGGCCTCATTAGGAGGACACCCTGGGCAGGCCCTGGAGCACCAAGCCTCTCCTCCTCCTGACTGTCTCTCTCTCTCCCCCTGTCTGTCTGTCTGTTTCTCTGTCTGTCTCTCTCTCCCCCTGTCTGTCTCTCTGTCTGTCTCTCTCTCTCTCCCTGTCTGTCTCTCTGTCTGTCTCTCTGTCTGTCTCTCTCCCCCTGTCCACCTGGCAGACAGGGAGGGGGGGAGGATGGGGAGGGGGGGGTGAGGGGGTCTCTGATTGGCTCCCTGTGTCTGGTGTCTGTGTTGTGACTCTGTGTGCTCCCCCCAGGTTTGTGGGCTCCCTGCTGGAGGAGCCTGAGGTGCTGGTCCTGGGAGCAGGTCGAGGGCCGGCCGGCAGCATCATCCACAAGCTGTTCGTCAGCGCACAGAGGGTGAGACACGCACACACACACACAACACCTTGCCCCCCCCCCCCTTCTCTTCCAACATCAACATGGCAGGAGGTCACACCAGGAATCCACCTGCTGCCAGCCTAACACCCCCCCCCCCCACCCCTCTCGAACTGATTGGCTTGGCGCCACAACAACAACAACAACACACACACCGTTTAAGTGCCACACAAGCATGCTGCTGAGGTGTCAACATCTCTAGAGGGGGTGGAGCTTCTGTAGCGCATAGCAACACTGACAGAGGGGGTGGAGCTTCTGTAGCGCATAGCAACACTGACCACGCTGGAGTTTGAGCAACACATGATTCTGTCACATCAAGTCAAGATCTATATTTCACAGCTTAAAAGATCCAGACAGTTATGTGTCTGTGACTTTAACCAAGAAGTCAATAAAGCTGTTTTTTTACCTTTTTTGGGGGGAGCAACAGAAGTTTGATAGCCTGAAAACAGATGTCTGTTATTTAGCATGATGCGCTCTGAGAGAAAACACACACACACACGAACACACACCTGGCCCAAGCAGCATGTTGATGTCTGCATGCCTTGTTGACGATGCAAATCAAAAGTCTTTGTAACATTTACAAAAAAAAAAGGCATCTCTTTCGACGATAGACTTGGGTTCCCCTGCATTGTGTTGGCTTGTCTCGCCTCTTTACAGAGGTTACTGAAGTTCACCCATCGCATCGATGCACGCGAAAGGCGGTCTGCTTCGATTCTGATGCATCCCATACGTTTGAGTTGGTGTAGCTGAGACAGAATTGAATTTAGTTTGAGAAATGCGTCATCCACAGCGTACGTCAACAGACTCATTCCCTGGACCCAGAAATGCCTCCGAATAAATGCTTGTGAAACACAGATGAATACTTGGTTCTGTTCGCTGCTTGCCTGTTCAGAACAAGGGGGAAAAGAGTTGGAATATTTGTCTCATCGCTACTTCTTTCTTCTCTCTCTCTTTTTCTCTCATTCTTTCTCTCTCCCTCTCTCTTTTTGTATGTACCGCAAGATGTCTGAGTGTTAAATTATAGCCTGTGTGTTGCCAAGCTCTAAATAGATAGTCTAGTAATTATCTCCAGCATATGTAAATCAGGTGGAATCAGCAAATTAAATGAGGTGAGTGCCTCGGTTTGGGGGGGCGCTGGGGTGGGGTGAGGGGGGGGGGGTGAAGGGGGGGGGGTGGGGTGGATAGAGAGAAGAGCAGGAGGGGTGAACTTCCCAGTGAGGGCACTGGTCCACGGTTCTGCTGCATGGTGTAATTCTGCAGCATGGTGTGGTTCTTCAGCATGGTGTGGTTCTGCAGCATGGTGTGGTTCTTCAGCATGGTGTGGTTCTGCAGCATGGTTTGGTTCTGCTCCTGGGACAGCGCTGGTGTGCCATAGGGAACTGTGTGGAGAAGGTTGTCGTGTGTGTGTGTGTGTTTAGATGCATGCGTTGGGGAAAACAAAATGAAGCGGAACTCAAATTCTTCTCCTAATCCCCCGACTTTGTGTCTTGTTGTCGTTTCGTGTTTCTTCTTTTTTCTTGGTGTGTTTCTGGTTGTGTTATGGTGTGTTTCTGGTTGTGTTATGTTGTGTTTTTGTTGGTTTCTCTCCTCTAATGCTGCTTGGCTCACCCATGTCAAGCTGGCTGACTACACCAGCGATGAGGTAAACCCAACAGTAGTAGCAACCCCCTGACACACACACACACACACATCTCCTCTCTTCCATCTACCACCCTGGTTGAGAGTGTGAAGCCAAGGCAGGAATTCAGACAATTACAGTCATCTTCAGTGGAGTAATGGTCGACAGGCGGGGCCTCGACAATTTACCACCCGTCCCCAAACCCCCTACCTCAACCCATCCCCTCGTCTCCCCCCACCCCCTACCTCCACCCCCTACCTCCACCCCTGGGAAAAGGAGACAAGAACAACAGGTTTCCCAAAGGGAGACCACTTATGTCGCTAGGAACCGCCTCTATACTGTACACCCAGTGAGCACCATCCTACACAAACACACACACACACCCACACACACAACCTTCCTAATGCTAATCAGCTTCTTGTTGTGTGTCCATGTGCTCCCGTTTTCACCAGAGTTTTCTGGTGGACATGGAGGTTGGTTCCATATGCAGGGCTGTAGTTGTTTGATTGTAGACGGGAGGGAGAGCTAGCCTGCTATGTTTGATCCCCCTTGGCTGTATTTCTTATCCTAGCGTAGCTTTGATCTCCTGGCTCCCCTCCAGGTTACCACCCCCCCCCACCCCCCGTGAAACAAAAGCATACATTGATCTAGAAGCGCCCATCTCGTCGCTCAAATCCATCCCCCTCAGCCTCCCCCCTCAGCCTCAGCCTCGCCCTCAGCCTCCCCCTCAGCCTCCCCCTCAGCCTCCCCCCCTCACGTCTCTCAGGACAGACTTCCATGATGTGAGGAGACGTTCGATCATTCCCAATCAGCTGGTTAATTTATGTAGTGTGTTTCTCCTGTAATACTAGATTGTGTTAGAATAGCCCCCCTTTACCACCCAGTGCAGCTGTTCCCCCCCCCCCTTGCTAGCTCTGATCACTCTCAAGTTAGTTTGTTTTGCTTGGCTCTCCAGAGCCGGCAGCAGAATGACATGGTTACTTTATTTTCTTCCCTGATGTCTCAGATGTCAAACCTAGTTACACTCACGTCATAGCGCCCTGGGCCCATAATACTCGTGTAATAGTCTCACTCACAAACTTGGTTCTGCTAGACAGAAATCATACTCAAAGTTGATTCGCCAGCAAGACTCACCACCCAATCCAACCCCAGCGTTCCTCTGACCCCTCCCACCTCCACAGGCCGCGCTATTGGCCCCGATGGACGAAGACGGCGGGCGGGCAGGCGGTTCGGAGGACCGGCGGTTAGCGGGCGGGGCCGTGGTGCCGGACTTCCCCTCCCCGGCGGGGCGAGAGATCCTGCTGAGGACCTGCGTGCCCAGGCCTGCTCCGTACTCCAAGGCCCTCCCCCAGAGGCTGTTCTGTGTGCTGATGAGGGAGGACTTCAGGCTGGCCGGAGCCTTCTCCTCAGACACCTCCTTCTTCTGAGGGGGGGGGGGGGGGGGGGGGGGGGGCTCTGGAGGGGGGGTGGACTTCATCTGACGCTCGAGGTTGGGGGGGGTGGGGTGGTGTTGGCGGTGGAGCCCACCTGGTTCTGAGGATGGAAGTCGCTGCCCTTTATGATGACATCACACTGTGCGCCGGCCCTCTGTGATGACATCACACTGCTTGGTTAGCGTGACTCAACTGAGGTGGATCCAGAAGCTGCTGTCGATGATTTTTTATTTTTTGTCTATCGAAATTGTTGTCGATTTAGATACAATTTGGGACTTATGGTTATTTGGCATTATGTTGTTTTAAAAATTGTCAGGTTTTATGAGGAATCCCTTTATTGTACCTGTTTGCTTTGCACATTTTCCTGGTTGACTGTCGTTAATTGAAATCAATTTGTAAAATTTGAATTTAATTGCAAAGTAGGCAGTAATCACTTGGCAACTGATCTTGGTCTATCTAACGCATCTCGTTTGCAGTAAGTGTAACCCTTTCCTGTGCTGCGTAGCTAACAGGAACATGTAGCTCGACACCAGGACAGAGCGCTGGGCACCTTCCCTGGCAGGTGTAGACTTCAGTGTGAATAACAAGGAGAGGAACTGCGGAAAGTTCCTGAAGGTTGGCCGGTGGCTCCCGTTACCGGGTTCAGAGTCAGACGAGGCGTTTTCTAGATGCTTTCATCTGTTCTGGAGCTTTGTGCAGTCCATCGGCCACCACCCTATGCCGGGCCAGACTGAGGCAGGGTTTGCTTACCCAATCAATAGTATTTCTTATCACAACGCTCACTAATATAAATACAGTCACCTATAGATTAAACAAATCCTGGTGGAAAGTGCAATTACGCAATATTATATTATTGTACAAATGTAGCCTTACGCATAGCCCGTGAAAACAGGCCTCATAGTTGGTATTGTTAGTGCTGATTCTAAAAAGAGATATGTAAAGTGCTATTGTGTAATTATTGAGTAATTAGATTGATTAAAGTCAAGGCATTTTCAGATTCTTTCAGTATTTTGACTGAGGACGGAAGAAAAAATGAGGTAGCCAAAGCCTATTAATGTCAAATGTCTTAAATGCGTGTTGATTGTTTATGTTTCCTTGTCTTGTATGTTACATAAAACAACAACTAATAAACATTTTACTTCAACACTAAACTACCCTTCTCCGTGTCACCTCTGTGACACGTGTACAAAGCCTACTAACGGCTCTTGTTCCTTTCATGCTGTAGGCCTACTCCTAATGTCCTTTAGCCAACTAAAGTATTCCCTCATTAACAGTTATCATTTAGGCCAACGTGACTTATCTGAGCGTTAATGAAATGCTTTGGCCTATTTAATTTATGTTAATAGGAAATCAGTCACTTTGAGGACGTTCTCCATACCAGTCAGTTTGATGAAAGAACAAAGAGAAGACTTCCCCGATGTTTCATGTGGGCCTATAATGAATCATTGCGGAATTGGGATAAATAAAAAAACGTGACATGATCAAGTAGCTAATTGTTAAGGGGACAAGGAACACCCTGCGCATCTGCTTAATACCGAAGCATAATATCGCGCTGTGAGCGACATACAGGGATCTTTTCTAACACCATTCCTGATAATGACGTCTTCTTGCTACCAGCTTTTAGCTTGACACCGTGTTCAAACGCCTCACACACAGCGCCAAGCTACACAACTTTCCCTTTCAGCAGTTTATCAATCAAGTGCTGCTATCTCTCTCCGTTTGCTCCTCTTCCTTTCTCTCTTGTTCTTGCTCCGCTAAATTTGCGAGCATGTGAAGCCAGCTTGAGATATCGTCGCCCTGGCACAATGAGATGTGTTCAGCGGGAGAGCTGTTCACAGCTTGATCGGTGGCTGCTGGCTTGTCCCGTAGCGTTTCCATAAACAGAAATATGGCTGAGAAGCGCTTTAACACTCCAAGTGCGGCTTATCGCTCCCCGCTCTGTTTCCATGACAACGTCGCCAGCACTTTCTCCCCAGCACCCGTCTTACCCCGCTCCCCCCCCCAAACCTCGCCTGACTTCCTTGTATTACAGGAAAAAAACAGAAGTAGAGTTGGAAGGTTTTTTGTGTGTGGGCAGCGATGCACAAACACATACACATTAAGCACGTGCAGGCATTCTTTCGCACAAATACTTGGATTTCTGTGACAGACGGACATGAAACATGTGCCACTGATGCAAAGCCCCGTCCGCACACTGTTGTAAATGTTGCTGGTTAAAATGGTACCAATATTACAGTTGTATTTTTAGCTTTAAATTCTGTTTATAACTGGTTCATATTATCATGATTATGATTAGGTTTCATGTTGGTCCGTCAGAGTATAAGATAATTTTTTTGATGCTGCCAGTGAGTAATTATGTAATTCCTGTGTTGTGTCTGTTGTGTAAATCCTGAACACAATAAGCCATAACTACAATTATTTAGCAGGACCCAAACACTATTGATTATCCCTTTTCCATTACATTCAGTCAGAGCAGAGTAACAGAGAGGGATGTTTGGTGAGTTTCACCGTATCCAGTCAAGAATGTGACAAAGCCAAGCAAACAAGAGCCTCAGACAACGTTTTTGTGAAATTCCAGGGCACGCTTAAATATGCAGCGAGAAGTCAACTCATCTGTTAGTTTTCGCCAAGTATTACACCCCTTATAATAGCAGTCGCAGTTTTAACTACCTCCTCCTTCCTCTCTCACCAGCCCTCCCCTCTCTCCCCCCTCGCCTCCCTCCCCCCCTTTCCCCCTTCCCCAAGGAACCAGATAAGCCTGTCATAAATCAAATATGGCTCTGCTCCGCTGCACAGAGTTAGGGGAGCAGGACTGTGAGAAGGGGCAGATAACTGTGGGTCCCTCCACACATCCCCGCTCCTCGTGACTCTGCCCCACTCTGTCCTGACATCGCTTCATTACGGATGAAGACGTCACCGTACACCCGGACACTTCTCCTGGGTTGAAACTCTGAGATAAAGATTCGATGTCGAACAACCGTGTTACCTGCCGAAACCGACAAGCTTGTTTTTGTATCGCTGTCTGACAGGTTCTTTCAGTTTGCAGGTGGGGTTTGTGTGGTTCGTTAAAAAGCAGCACTCTTCTCAAGCAGTCACACACTACTGGTTCAGTCGTGACAGTGACACTGATAGGGATGTTTGCTTTGTGAGTAAACGAGAATATTAGACTTCCGTGGTCTTGTGTCTCTTGAAAGGGAAATCTGGTTTGATTCCAGGCCTGGTTGATAGCTTGTGCTTGTATCTATCACCTCGGCAACCACTCTGCAGCAATGCTGCATGGCAGTGGCTTCAGAAGACAGACACACAGATTAGTGTCTGTGTTGTATGGCTGGCTGAACAGGATTAGACTGATTCCTGAATGGGGAGAGATAGGGCAGAGTGGGTGGTGGATTCTACTTATGCTCAGCAATGCAATGGATTTCGCTAGAACACCTCCAGCGAAATAAAAGTGTGTCTAAAACAGAAAAAAAATGCTAAATTCTCCCCTGTTATACAACGGTTCTGGAAATGGAAGTTTTATACAACCGTAACCGTGAGAGACGGGTGTTACGTGAACCACTCCCCAACCAATCAGATTGTGGTTCTCTCCTTTGTCTGGATGCTGACAGTCACAAACTCTTGTTTCAATGTTCTATCTGAACTGGGGGAGTTTCACTGTTAATCACATGTAGTTTGTGGAAAAACATCAAGACAGGATGTCTCAAAACAGCTGCTTTTCTTCAGGTCAGGACGTGAGCTGTGAAGAAAAAAAATGGCCACTACGTTTTTTATGAAGAAAAAATCAAATGTTTGTTCCAGTTACCTCAAAGTCATTCACATTGTTAATGTCCTCTTCTGAGTCACAGGTGCGCCTCTTACAGGAAGGTTACCCTTACACTTTGTCACAGTCGAGCAGGACACGTTTAGTATACATGTCAAACTGGGGAAGTTCACATTTTTCTTCTAACACAACCTTCAACTGCATTTATTCCATACACTCCTCCCCCCCCCCCCCTTTACACGTATGTACAAACCATACCACTATCACTCAGTACCGTTTACCTACATGTTGTAGTAATCCCCATGTACCTTCAACTGTGATACGATAGCATTGCTGTGTAGTTGCATCGTATGAATGTAACCTTAATGTAATAAAAGAGCACACATTACACCAGTTTTTGCATCACTTCACTGGTTGCCAGTCTAGTTTAGAATTCAATTTAAAATCCTGGTCCTCACCTTCAGAGCCCTGCATAGGAGAAGTTCCTCCCTACATTTCTGATTTGATACAGCTTCATACCCCCACCCGTAATTTGAGGTCATTGGGCCAGAAGCTTTTAGTGGTTCCCTGTACTCATTTTAAAACTAGAGGGGATCGATCATTCCGAGCAGTGGCCCCTAGGTCGTACAGTGTGCAACTTCTAGCGAAGCTTTTAAAAAGCAGCTCAAGACTTTGCTATTCAAGCAGGCTTTTAGTTAGTTCAGGGGTTTTTATGGTTGTTTGTCATGTTGCTATTTCTATTTAAATGTTCTGTATTGATTTGTAGTGTTATATTGTATTTAGGTGTGAAGCACTTTGTGATTTTATCTGCGAGAAGTGCTATACAAATAAACTTGACTTACTTAATGTATAGTGTTGCCTCTCATCACAGTTACAGCTGTGCAGACCTGAGGCAGAAAGCCTCAGATAAACTGAGTTCCTTCTCTGGGACTCAGTAACTGACGTTATATCTTCACAACCGTCGGAGACCAGAGTGCTGCATTAGGAAAGGCTGCCTAAACTGTTTACGATGTACGCAGACTGTCGTCGTTGTTGTCTGTGAGTCAGAAGAAGGTCTTTGGCTGGCTGCTGAGAAGGGATGGCTAAAGCAATCATGTTTCAGAACGGCACGCTAATACTTCATCTGATAAACACCACATTGGAGCGATGCAAGACAAATTAAACTCAGGCCTGCATATTGAAACTCTCAAATGGAGTGGCGTAACAGGAAGAAAGCGAGTGTGTGTGTGTGTGAGAGAGAGCGAGAGACAGGGAGAGAGTGAGAGAAAGACAGGGAGAGAGTGAGGGAGAGGGAGAGAGACAGAGACAGAAAGGAAGGTCCAGAGAGAAAGAGAGTGAGAGAGAGACAGGGAGAGAGAGAGACAGGGAGTGAGAGAGAGACAGAGAGAGAGAGAGAGAGAGAGAGAGAGAGAGAGAGAGAGAGAGAGAGAGAGAGAGAGAGCAAGGTCCAGAGCTGCTGGTATTTCAGACAGCAGACTTGGTCTGGTGGCCCCAGGCCTCTTTAGGAGACACACGAGAGGGTTCCGGTCCCAGCAATCGATCCTCATTTCTGGGTGTAATAAGCTTGATCTTGGCTGAGTAGCAGTAGAGAGGCACCAGAGGACCTTTAAAGTAGATCTCAGTCATAGCAATACCCCCTCAGCAAACTCCCTCTCACACACACACAAACAGGTAGACAGTCTCACACATTCATGAATTCACACAAACACACACACACACAGCTACGAAACAGTAGTTTTGCCACCAAGCAGTACCCATCCCCTGTGTAGGCACTGGCCCTCCACTATATTAGCCTGATCATGTTTGCTGCTGATGGTATTTATTGTCCTGACCCTTGTGAAAGGGAGTGGGGGGGGGGGGAGGGTTCACCAGCCAATGATTTGCGAGAGGAAGTCTCAGATGGGTTCTTGTGGGAAAATGGCAAACGGTATCAGAGGTGGCGGCGAGGGAGGGGAGGGCGGAGGGTTAGTGGGGGAGAAATCGATGCCAGTTTACCGCCAGGCCCCCGGTTTTCTATTTCCTCTAAGCATCTCCAAGGCCCACAGGCATCTGCACATCCCTTAACCATCCACCCCCCGCCTCCACCGCCTCCCCACCCTCCTCCTCCATTCTCATCTCACCCTCTCTACCTCCCTCGTCCCTCGCTCCCTCTCCTCCACCGACACCCCCCTCCGTCGGCATCTTGGCATTGTTGCCAGGGCTTCCAGGGGAAGGACAACCCACGCAGCTCCAAATCGTTTATCTTCTCCCGGCACAAAGCTGCAAGATCGCTAGGGGAAAGAGAGAGAAAGAGAGAGGAAGGCTATGTTGGCGTTTCACCCCCCCCCCCTCCTTCTCCCTCCCTCCCACCCCCCCACTCCTTTCCCCTCCACACCTCCCTTCCTTCCTTCTCCTTCTCGTTTGACAGTTTCAGAAACGCCTCTCTCTTTCTCCTGGCGCCTTGCGAGGAAGCAGCCATGGACGGCGAGAGAGAGAGACAGGGAGAGAGAAACAGACAGTGAACAGTGGAACCAAGAGGTTAGACAGAACATGTTCTCTTTCCTTTTGCCCCGGTGCTTGTAAAGGCTTTAGCGGAAACAAAGCTGTAGCCAGTCAAAACGTCTGATATTTTCACACAATACAGTCATCCTCTTTTATGATTCACCCTGCCTCTTTTCTCACTGGTCCACAGTATGCAGTCCAGAGCAGTTATGTTATGGATATCTAAGCTTGTATTTTAAAACCAGTTATTTTGAGTTAAACAAGCCTTGTGTAAGAGTTATGTAAAGCAGCTTGTTGGTGGGTTGTGCTAGGCAAAGTTCTGGGCTTCTTCAGATCATATCAGATACGCTTCTATTTATGTTCCCTGCAGCTTACGGAATGTATTTTTTTTCGGGGGGGGGGGGGGGGGGGACAGCAGAAAACTCATTTATTGAGCGACAACGACATCTTGCAAATAAAAAGGTTGGTCGTGATCGTCTTGCTTCAGAGGACAAACACAGATGGACTTGACTGGTCTGTCTCAACTATTTATCTCTACACGACCACGTCTTTCCTCCATTTCATCACACAACCCATAGACTCCAGTCTATAGAGTTTCTGTCTGATGGCTGGGCAGATCAGGAACACACACACGGAGACACTCTGCCTTCCTCTTCATCTCAACACACAGCCAGGGGTCACACTCTGCCTGAAGGTCATCCTCTCTTCCCTCTCTTTCAACACGCTCTCCATGCACACTCCACGCCCCTTCAGCCAGAACAGAACCCCCATCCAAACTGCACGGTTCAAAAGTTGAACGCCAAAAAAAAAAAAGCTTTTCCCCTCGTCGGCCGGCCCCACCAGAGAGCCTCCATCTCCCACGCTGCACCAGCAGAGAGCCTGTTGACCCGCCCCTCAGCCCCACAGCCCGCTCTGCCGGCTCTTCAGCTGGACCTTCTCGGCAGGACTCGCTGTTCCCAAGGCAACCCCGGTCCCAGCCAATGAGGCTGCACCTGGCTCTCAGACGGGTGGATTAAGCCGCCATCTCTCCCGAGCCGAACATCCGGTGTTTTCGCGAAAAAGCCGCGATTGTTTTTGTAGACGCTTCAGGGCTCAGGAGAGCAAACAGTGTGCAGGTTATGTCGTATCCGCTCCTTCCAGCTTCAGACTCATATCGGGTCCTCGTCTGGAAAAGGCCCCTGAAGAAATGATACTACGCCTCTGCAAACAGAGTGATATTGAAGTGAGGGAGAATTTCACGTCTCTCATTATTACAATGATACGGTGATTCTCGGGTGATATGGAGAGTTGATTTCGTTTTCTTGTGCAGCCAGGTGATAGGACCACAGACGGGGTTAGCTATATTCACGTACCGCAGTTACTGTGCTCTGCATATTATTTGTTTTCTCCTCGGTCGTCGCCAAGACGATCTCATTCTGTAGTCCTTCTGCCTGTCATCAGGGTATGAGGTCAGTGAGTCTAGCTGCTTGGTTGGTCACAGTGTTACAGCAGTCTGCTCACTCTAATGTTTGGTGATTTGCAATTTGTATTGAATGATATTTAAGGGGAACTCATTGTAGAATCAGTGTTATGCTCATGGATCCACATTTCCCAAATCAACCTCTAAACATAATCTCTGTCATTTATTACATACAGTTTAGTCATATCTTGACCGTCAGCTTCGATCAAAACAGACAGCTCCTCGGTCTTGAATCCAGGCACGGTAATGACACTTGATCGGGGCTCCTAACAGGGTGTTGCACACATTTTCCCTGACAGAAGGAGACGAGAGGCTGAGCGCACGGATGATGTGCTGGCGACTTAAACGACATCAAACCCAGTCTTGACAGACACCTGACGCGGCGTCGCTTGAGGATGACACCAGAACCTCTACGTCGCCAGCCTTCATCCCTGTCTCGGAGTCTCCTTCTGGCACGTCGACGGCAAATCTGAGAAGTCGTTTTTCACAGTCCTTACCTGGCACAGAGGAAGAGAGGAGTCAGCCTAGCATTTGGGGTCTTTCACTCTAGACGGTCTTGTCTCAATTACTGCTTTCCTCCATTTTTCTGGCAAGGCCCCCTTCTTGCCCCTTGAGGACCGGGCACTGTCACTAGGTCCTGTCGCTAGGTCCTGTCGCTCGGTCCTGTCGCTCGGTCCTGTCGCTAGATCCTGTCGCTAGGTCCTGTCGCTAGGTCCTGTCGCTAGGTCCTGTCGCTAGGTCCTGTCTCTAGGTCCTGTCGCTAGGTCCTGTCGCTAGGTCCTGTCTCTAGGTCCTGTCGCTAGGTCCTGTCGCTAGGTCCTGTCTCTAGGTCCTGTCGCTAGGTCCTGTCGCTAGGTCCTGTCGCTAGATCCTGTCGCTAGGTCCTGTCGCTAGATCCTGTCGCTAGGTCCTGTCGCTAGATCCTGTCGCTAGGTCCTCCTCAGTGATGCAACTGATGGGCAAACAGATGAAGGGACGGAGGAATGAGTGAATGGATGAAGGGTAAAAAAAAAGAAATGAAGGGAAACAACATCAAACGAGGTGACAGTGTGACGGCCCACGTCGTTTTTCCACGAACATCTGCATGAAAGAGAGGCCTTCCATCTTCAAAGGGTGTGTGTGTGTGTGCGTGTGTGTGCATGCGTGTGTGCATGCGTGTGTGTGCGTGTGTGTGCATGCGTGTGTGTGCGTGTGTGCGTGTGTGTGTGTGCGTTTGTTTCGCAGCACAGAGAGCAGGCGAGGATGAAACGGACCACATGAAAGGTGGAACCCACCCTGACAGAGCTCGGGTCGGGTCAGGCAGGAAGTAAGCGTGCGAGTGAGGAGGGGGGGGGGGGTAGGGGCGGACAATGTGCAAATTGATTCTGGGAGAAATCATCCAACAGGGACAGGTGCTGGGGGGGGGGGGGGGGGGGGGGGGGTGAGGGGGGGGACCGGGGTCTCCTGAGTGTTGCCGACAGGGCTGCTTCTCATCTGTAAAATTCTCACCTTTTAATTGCCATGTTTTCCATCATCGCTAATGGAAGCAAGGAGAGAACGTTAACTCTTCTTACTGAAGGGAGCATCTGCTCGGAAGTTTCCACAGAAACGGTGTGAATTCGGGTGTCCTTGCGACACGGCTCCATTCCAGGCTCGTGTTAAGGAGGCTCCTCCAAACCCTTCACAGTGAAAACTGACGTAAAGACTCGAATCATGTGAAGTATAACGTGTGAAACATACTGGAGAATATTTAAGGAAAGTTAACTTTCAAGCAAGCTGGAAGGCAGTTTCACCTCTGAGTTCCTGAACACCTCTTTACCTCAGGTGGAGTTGTGACCCATGTCCTTGTGAGAACACACACACACACGCTTATCTGGCATTACACACACTACACAGTGACTATTACTCTGTGCTCTATATTCACGTGGCTTGTGGGATCTTGAACTCTCTCTCTCTCTCTCGCTCTCTCTCTGTGTATCGCTCTCTCTGTGCTTCAAACAACCACACATCTTTCAGCTCACACAACACAGCCCCCCCCCCTCTCTCTCTCTCTTTCTACCACTCCATCCTCCCACCATCCTTATCCTCCTCATCCATAGGGATGAAAGCCCTGCTCAGCTCTCCACCAGTCAGTGTGTGGGCGGGCGGAGAGAGAGAGTGAGGGCCCTAATGACACACACCCTCCCACACACAAACCAATTCCATCCTGATGGAAAGAAAAGCTATTCTACATCCTATTGCTTCCAAACGGACGATCGATGGGTGTCACTGACTCACCGGCCGTCCACCCCCAGGTTCCTCTCCTCCTTCAGCCGAGTTAGAGAGAGAGAAATAGGGAGAGAGAGAGGCAGAGGAGAGGGAGAGAGAAATAGGGAGAGAGAGAGGTAGAGGGAGAGAGATAGGGAGAGAGAGAGGTAAAGGGAGAGAGAGAGAGAGAGAGAGAGAGAGAGAGAGAGAGAGAGAGAGAGAGATAGGGAGAGAGAGAGGTAGAGGGAGAGAGAGGGAGAGGGAGAGAGGGAGAGGAGAGAGAGGGAGGGGAAAGGGAGAGGGACTAAGAGAGAGAGAGAGAGAGAGAGGAGAGGAGAGGGACTGAGAGAGAGAGAGAGAGAGAGAGAGAGAGAGAGGAGAGGGACTAAGAGAGAGAGACAGAGGAACTGTCCTGTCCTGGGGTGCTGTGATGGGTGGTGATGATCTTTATAGGTGATGGACAGTGACATGATCGATGGGGCGAGAGACACTGACGCCCGCCTTCTCCCTCCCCTCTCTCTCGCCAGCCCTCTGAATCGGGCATAATCTTCGATTCCCATTCACGGCCCTAATCTCATTACAGATTTAAACTGATCCCCTCTGGAAACGCTAAACCCTGACGGAGAGAGGAGGCCCCACACAATACCTCTGGGATTAGGATAATCTGACAGAGTGTAAATCAGCGCTCTGGCGTGAGGCTTGTTCTAAGTGCTTTAACGGACAACCGTGCTCTGTGCTACTGCTGCTGGGAGTCAGATAAGGACACCAGAATCTGTCCTGTTTACCTCCCATCTCCAAATATCTCCTTGTCTAAACCCTCATTTGAGGATGTGTGAGTGTGTGTGTGTGTGTGTGTGCAAGACCACACACTCGGATGCACCACCACACCACCACCTTTGTGATTATGGAGACAGAACTTCAGTGTTTCTGCTTCAGGGGCCTTAGGCAAGTGAGGGAAGGTAGGTAGGCATCAGCAGATTCACTCTCTCTCTCCCTCCTTACACACACACGCTCACGCTCACACACACACACACACACACACACACACACTCACGTTCTGTCAAAACAGGAGAGGGAAAGGGAACAAGAAAGCAGTGTTGATGGAATGTGGGTGGTTCATTAATGTCACCGGGCTTTGCCATGTAGTCAGGAGCAGGGATAGGAGGCCGAGGCAGGTGACAGGGAGAACTATAAGTCTCTCCTTCTTTCTCTCTCTCTTTCTCTCCCTCTCTCTTTATCCCTCTCTCTCTCTCTCTCTCCCACTTTTCCCCACTGTCTTTTTCGACCATTAACTTTAACCAGACCTTTATTTGAGCCTGTCCAGTGCGGCTGCTTATACAGCTGTTCACTCATTCCGCCCCATACTTCCTGAGTACTGTCGGTACTACAGACCCTCAGGACCAATCACCACCTTGCCCGAGCGCACTAGCACGTTGCTAGGCTGCTAAAAATGGCAAGACGTGTTGCTAACGCTCCCTTCGCTCCTGCACTTTGCTTTGCTTCCTCCTCTCTCAACGGCGAGCTGCGAGCCGGGGCTCGGTGGGGCGGGGAGGAGCTGGCAGGCCCACCGCTGTGACCCGGCATTAAACTGCGCCGCGGCTCCGCTAGCCCCGATGATCAGGAGGAGCCGTCAGGAGCCGTCAGGAGCCATTAGGAGCCACGAGGGCGTCCGGGCACAGGGGCACGCTCAGAAGAAGCGGTGGCGGACGCAGACCGAAGAATATAAACAAGCCTCTTTCTGTCCCAATGATCTCGCTTTTTGATCATGGCCCCCGTTTTTCAAGCTGCTTTCAAGGACCCACACACACACACACCACACACATACACACACACACACACATTCAGAAACTCTGTGGACACCTTAGAGAGAGAGGCAGGAGAGGATGCCGAGGTGTTAATTGGAGTGTTGGAGGCCGTTACTGGTGGAACACTGCAAGCCTTGAGACCAGCACCAACTCTCTCTCCCTCTTTCTTTCTCCTCTCCCTCTCTCTTTCTCCCACTCTCTCTCCCACTCTCTCTCCCTCCCTCTCTCTCTCTCTCTCCCTTTCTCTCTCTCTCTCTCTCTCTCTCTCTCTCCTCTCTCTCTCTCTCTCTCTCTCTCTCTCTCTCTCTCTCTCCCTCTCTCTCCCTCTCTCTCTTTCTCTCTCCCTCTCTCCCCTCTCTCTCTCCCTCTCTCTCCTCTCCTGTGTTTGTATCTGGGGTGGCTCACCAGTTGACACGGGGTCTTTGATAGCGCTGCAGTACGGATGAGGCCAGCTCAGTGGTTGGCTGCCAACTCATTTCTCTGCAACCTTCCGTGACCTGGAGCTGCTGTGATGTGGAGAACATATGGTTCCCATCCCCCTGAGCGCCATGCCAAACAGCTCCAGAGCTCTCCTCGTTCTCTTACACGCTAACTTACCACCAGGTGGGCGTTGTTCTGCCATTCCTCACACGTGTTCAATTTCATCTATAAAAAAAAATATATATTCTGTATTTTTTCTGAACATCTGTGTGATGTAAATGCTGTTTAGTCTATGATCGATATCGATGGTTATCTGGCTAGACAAGCTATTTTAGTAGGGTTTTTTTTCTTCCTTATTTGAACAAGTTGATGGAAAAATCAAGAAACGGCCTCCTCAGACGAAAATAAACAGGTGTAATAAATTGTGTCATTTGTGAGCGTCTACTCCACAGGGAGCAAAAACGGGGGGAAAGTAATTAAGGAATGAAATATGCTGGTGAAGGTGTGATTGTGAATTAAACACTAGTCCCAACCAATCCATAAAGCTATCAGGATCCCTCTCTCTGTACAACGACGCGAAATAACCAGCTGGTGTCTGAGACTGATTGCACGAAATACATAAAATAGATGTATGCTCCAGGAACGTTATAGAACTCCTGTTTTATTAGACTGTCTCAGCTCAGCTCAAGTGGTGAAACTCAGTAGTAATAGTTTGGCGAAATTAAATAAGGAAACCAGGCTAGCGAGAGAAGTGCAGGCCTGTAGAAATCTATATTTGAGAATAGCTAACATTATCCTTCAATGTCTGTGGGGATAGAAATACCCTTTACAAGATAATGAGGAGATGGAATATTGACGCTTTCCCTTCATTTGGGAATGACACGCCAATGTGACAATTCACCTCAGACATTAAATATGCCCATGCATGTTGATCTACCGCCGAGACGGAGAGAGAAAAAATGAGATTCACACAAACAATGACCAAAACAAATCAGTATGACATCCACTGTACTAACCAATAAACAATCGCAGATCACATGCACCTTAATGATTGAGGTGATAACACGCTGGTACAGATAATTACATTTTAATAAGTAAATAGGTCCACTACAAAGAAATTGTACTTCCTGCGGAGAATGTTCATTGACGTTGTTTCTAGTCCATTGGTTGGAATGCTTCAACCGCTCCTAGTCCCCGTTTTGTGTTGCTAGAACACTTTCCCCCCGAGGTTGCGGCCAAAACAAAAGACGCACGTCGTGCCTTTTTCCTTAGCTGTCGCAGCGGCAACCCCGCTAATTGTCTTCGCTTCCCCGAGACGCCGTCCTTCAAAGGCCAGAGACTGGTATGGATTTTCGGAAAATGTCACCTGAGTTTTGGGGCCTCGCTTCACCCCCCCCCCCCCCCCCCCCTCACACACACACACATACACACAATGCTGACTACCGTTTAAACTTGGTGTGAGACTGGACCCACTAAGAATGTATTTATTTGTCCTGAAAAGGAATCGTTACCGGATGGTTTTTCTAAAGACACGTTTTTTAACGAGGGTATCGGCGTCCCAGGCTACGTACAGAACATCACAGCTGTTCTCTCCTATGCACATACACGAGACAAGTAGCCTATCACACCATGACTCTGTTCGCTGCAGTAACCCCTCTCAGGATAGGTTACATTGGGCAGTGTAGCTAATTAACCAACCTGGCAACAGTCCTGCGAGTGTTAACATAAAGGTCAACTCATATGAATGTGAACTTCTAACTACAGACATCCCAACCTGCATACACTCATTTCAGGCAGGTATCTTTTATATTGTAGATTTTATTTCACTATTTATTTTTCTGACAACTTTTTACTTTCACTCCTCAAAATGTTTTACACAACATCTGTACTTTTCCTCTTCGTACATTTTCAAACCAGGCTTGTTACTTTAGTTTGGATTTGTAGGCCTATTTGGTGGCCTGATCAATTGGCTAGTATTTCTTGTCATTGCGCACCTTTTTTCATTTCCTGGCTATCACGCATAACAAACAAGCTCTCCGAACTCTTAACTTAAGTGAAAGTGTATATTGTAGGCTACTTCAACCTTTACCGGAGTCTTTTTAAACATGAGTATCTCTACTTCTACTTGAGAGAAGGATGTGTATAATTTTGCCATCTCTGGTAGCCTAGAAGGCATATTGAGTCAATGGTGGAATTGAGTTAGAGGCATCGAAATTGTTTAGATCTGGACTCGGAAATAGCTCCCTCTCTTGTCTGCGTTCTGTGTAATTTCTGTCTTTAAACCACACACTTTCATCCTTAACTTGTTATTGTTGCATCAAGCTTGGACACCTCATGACTAATAGACTAGGCTATGTACAAAAAATGTTCTGGCGTCTCTTTGGGCATTGAAGTGATTGTTGGAATCCAACACACAGCCGATCTTTTAAAAATACATTGTGTTTGCACAGCTGACATCTGTTGTTGTGTAATAGGCCAAAGTGTGTTTGCCCATTTCAGCAATAAACACAATAACCTGCCAACTTACTATAGATATTTAAAAGATTTGCCGTGCTTTTCCAACAAAATGTCCAGATAGACTTTAGAAATCATGTTGTTTGAAGAAGATTGCCACAAACCACCGAACATTCGATCTGAATGTGTTCTGTCCCCCATCAGGGCTATCAAGACTCACGCATTTCAGCCCACTTCTCACACTGAGAAGTAAGGGATATCTAGTCCCGCTATATAGGCTACAATTAATGGACCAGGCGCAGGCATAGGGAGGGAAGATGTCTGCCGAGTTGATCATTGTCTCGAGTTATACAGAGTTAAATGCCAATCAGAAAACATCACCACCAGACCTCTTCTCTGTCTCATGAAGCCCAGGCAACCCAAACACGTGACCCCTACATTCTTCTACAGTTGTAGCGTGGCCTCATTGGGCTACACTCGAGAGTTACTACGAGAATACACTCTAGCCCTCGGACAGCGTAGAGGAGTTGAGTGTTGCGTAGCTAACAGCTGTCGGACGGCTCTCCGCCAACACGCAGCTCTGTGTTGTGACAGTGAGACAGGACAGCCGTCAGGAGCAAAAGACGCCCGGCCTGAGTCTGTTGTAGCAACGTAAACATCAACGTCAAGTGAGACTAACCTGGAGCCTGCGTTCATTGAGGTTCGTTTTTCAAAAAGATGAGAATTGTTTGTTGTCTAGTATCTGCAGTTTATTGACAAGTCAAAAGTCAAGATCAGTGATGGTGAGAAATACAAAGTCGAGAGTATAATTACCGGCACTTATGCTGACTATTGCTCCTGCTGTTGTTATGGTTGTATTGTTAAGCCTGTTACTGTTGTGAAAACTGATCTGAGAGATGCAATGTCGTTTATACATCTGTAGCCTGTTTCCACTATATTTTCACCCATGAAATGTCTTAATAATTCATTGTGTGATTTATTTATGATAATTATGCAACATTTATTCGTATTGTCACTATTGTTCATGTAAATTGCATCAACATAAATTATGCATATATATAACTATATATTATTGATAAGCTTTAAAATGGCCTTTCTTCACAATTCCATGGTTAACACATCCAGTCTAAACTCCCTCAGACTTACATTTAATCACCGAAACATCCGAACCACAGAAAACAAACTGTGTTTCGTTTCAGAAACATGTGGACATCCCGTTTTCCAGATATCATCCAATCCCCTCGAGGCCTTGATGCTGATGTTACCACGGCGCTCGGGGGGGCTTGTTCCTAACGCATGTGAGCTCACGCTCGGACGCGACGCCGACACACAATCGAGATCAGATCGGAGACACGGTAAAGCCAGGAGGTCCGTGTCTAAGCTGAAGACGTCCCTGTGTTCATCATCCTCATGCTTAGATAAGGTGCTACTTCTAACTAGGCCAGGCCTGGATCCCTTCCATTATTCATCCCTTCAGCATTACCACCTAAGCCAAGGTGACTTACATGCCCCTCCCTTTCGGTACGGTATCTCGGCATCCTATGGAGTCTCCTCGCACAGCTGTTGGAGTAATACACCTGAGGGATGCATGCCCTGCATGGAGAACCTCGCTTTATGTTGGATCTAAATCCGTCACGTCGTTTTTTCATCGGCCACCATACCTCTGGGCCCTTAAAACCTGGCCCGTGTGAGATATTAGCCTTGTTCTGTTCAGGTTGGCCTGGAAATTATCAAGTCTTCTAAAACCAAAGGTTGTTTTTCTGTTGTCATGCTCAGAGTTTAGGCCTCAGTACCACTAAGTACCCAGATATGTCTAAGTTTTTGTGTGTGCATCGCCTTTACCTCACAGTGGAAACTGAGAATCTGAATCACCCGAAAATGTGGTACGAGCGAGCTAGCTAGTCAAGGACAAGGCCTCAACCGTGGGTGAGTGTTCTGACAAAAACCTGAGCCTCTTGCGGTTGGGTTGTGGGGTTCTGGGAGACAGGGGTAAAGTTAGGCAAGCATGTCCTCCCGGCGGCTTGTCTAAGTGGGGAGGAGAGGAGCCGTAGAGAACAGTAGGCAAGGCTCATTAGCCCACGTCACGACCAGCCCTTCCAACGTGACAGAGACGAGCGACATCGCCAGACATGCCTCTCGCCGGGGCTCCAGGGGCCTCGGTGCTCTCCGCAGGGTGGAAAACTTTGTGATTGACGCGCACGTGGGCCCCACTCGGGTTAAAAATACAGCGCGGTCGCATCGTCGCCATGGAGATGTGACACCGTCCAATCAGGTGTCTCTCAGCTGCCAGGTTGTTAAGGAACAGATGAGGAGCTTAAAGGGCCAGAGAGAGAGAGAAAAAATATCGTTGTTCCAACTGTCTTAGTTGGATTTCTGCCACGGACATCATGCTGACTGACTCCTTTGGGGAGGAAGGGAAAAAGCTCTTTTCCCTCCTGCCCCATTCCGGCATGTTGAATCGTTCTAACACACACGGTCATTGCATTCCATGGCTCTAACTTTTTTGGATGGAAAGTTTGTGGCCGTGTAATTTTTTCGGGGTGTGCTGGCTCAATAGAAACATGTGCTGTTGAGAAAAAACTATGGCGAGAGTGGAAGCAGTCAAACCTCGCGTAGGCAAAGGCCTTACCGCAGTGTCCTGGGTTCAGATCCAGCCTTGGCCCCTTGCTGCATGTCTTCCTCTCTCTCTCTCTGTGTCTTACTTCTCAACCTTCAACTGTCCATTAAAGTATGAAAAATTCCATTAAAAACTGCTTATCTTTCAAAAGGGAAAAAAAAGCTGTCGCACACGCTTTCTGGTTCTGAGAGACGCCTGAACAACACAGCTGAGGCGTTTAGAGACACGTTCTCCCTTCATGTCGGCCCTGAAACGCCTGCATCGGAGAAGCATAATTGCAACACCTGGAAAAACACTCATTCTGAGTTCTCTTTGTTTTCACGTTGTGGCGGACCAGTCGGGATTACCGAAGAGGACAGGAGGTCAACGCATCTTCCAAGCCTCTCAGCTCCGACACTCCAGAATTAATCTCCTATCAATGCTTTTCAGTGTCTTCCCTATGTTCACTATGGGTTTGGTGGGAGATAATGTAGGCCTGTAGCTCAGGGCTGTGCTGACTGAGGTGTGATTTGTGATGGAGAGTAGTGGATTTCACCTTTACAACATTTAATCAAATCTTCAAACTCAGAAGCTGACACAGTGGCCTATTCTCCTTTCCCAGGGCACCAAAGGCGTTTTGCGATAGACGCAAACAGTCTCCCCGTATACGGGGGCATGTGACCTGTCTCTGTAATATGAGAATTCAGCCTCTTCGACAGTCTCGTACACCGACAGGCTTTTCATACCACTTTCAATAGTTGCACTTTCAATGCTTTGGTCATGTTATTGAGTTTGTACCACATCACACCTACTCGTTCGGCTGTAAAATGTTGTGCTGTGAATCTTTGATCTCTCATTAGAAGTGGAGAGAGACGGGAGTAGTGAAGAGAGTGAAGAGTGAAAGTGTTTTCCGTCAGGTATTGTGACCTCTGTTTCTAGTTTCACCAGAATTTTGTTTTCATGTCAACCCGCCTTAGATCCCAAAAAAGGATTTCATGTCGTGGGAGGAAAAGCCAGACCCCGAGTCTCAGATGAGGAAATAACGTGATCGAGACACATTTGGTTTCACAGCCCCTTTTATTAGGGATAAAACAGGAGACAAGGCTTTGTTAATTGCGCTGAGGATGAGCGCCAGTGATATTAACATCTGTGTACTCAGTTCTTGAGGGGAGACGCCACAGAATGTCAGAATCTACATTTTTATGACATTATAGCCAGTGCCCCGTCTCCAAAGGGAAATCAGGATGTATCTCATGGCAGAAGAAACCCTGCTTCCAGTCTTAATGATCCTTCTGCCTACACCTCAAAATAATACCTACCGATAGTTTCATCATCCTGTCATTAGACCAGAAATATAAAAGGGATGAAAGTGGATGAAAGCCCAGATACCGATAATCTCTGATCTCTGAGATCTTTGTGTTCTGAAATAACAGGCAGACCATATTTGGGCAAAAACGCTGCCAATTAAGAAGGACACACCGATGGAAATAAATCGTTAAATCCTGGCAACTCCTTCCTGCTGTTGCTACGTTTCCATATTCTAAGGATTGCCGTGGGTGGGGGTGATTGATGAAACCCGATTTCAGAGACTCATGTTTTTGCTGCTGAATCAATGATCAAACTGATGAAGTGTAAGGGGTCAAATACAACAATTTGTCCACAACACTATACACATATACTCCAACAATTATAAAAACGGGAAGTTATCCAATTATCAAAACACATTCTATCATCACCTTAACTAAAATGTAGGCCAGAAAGAAATTAGGTTTTCGACAGATTACATTTTTCAAACGCGTGCTCTCGACTGTTGAAAACTTATAAACCTGTAAGTTTTTCTAATTTGTCTTTAAACAGCAGCAAGCTCCTTTCATTACATACAGAGAAAACACAGTTTCATCCCCCCTCGGTTCTATTCCGGGCACCCGCCCGCCCGCCCGCCCTCAGTACCGGCCGTGCCTGGCGGTGCCCGCTGCGTGCCCTCCTCAGAGGTGAGTGAGCGACTGGCGGACGGCCCGGAGACTGGCAGGGCAGACAGATGTCCTCTCACCGGTGGCACCGGCGGGCACGGGCACCTCATGCGGCTGGTTGCTAGGCAGGGTCAGCGGGTGAGGGACGGCGGTCGAGGACAGTGGAGGTGTGTGTCTACTGATTGAAGCTGATGAGAGACCGGGACTGTCATGGCCGCCTCTCGTTTGAAGCACACGCTGAGACACGGTGACGGTTGGTTCTGCCGCCCGAATTCTGTGTGACGTTTGTAAATGTTGTTGTCATCGTGGTCTGTTGTGGAACTGTATTCTCTGACAGTGTTTTGTGCCTCTGTTAACAAAGACCATTTTCAGATTCCTCAACACTAACCGATTCATGCTATTTTCTCAACCTGAAACCACCCCCATCAGCCTACCCTGGTGGGCCGACCTGGATTCGTTACCTTGAACGTAGACGATGACTGACTAAGAGGACGTTCCCTCCTCCAGGCTAATCCCCCCCCCCCCACCACACCCACTCCCCCCCCCCCCCCACCAGCCCCCTCCACCAGCCCCCTCTTCCTCATTGGCTGGTAATGATTAGGTGGACTACTAGAACTTCCCCCCCAGTCATACATTAGAGCCACACACAGACACCACACCACACACACCATCACACACACACCACACACACACACCACATACACACACACCCCACAAACAGACACACACCACACACACTGACACACACGCCTCTCCCCATCCCAGCCCATCCGTTAATTACTGCAACACTACTACTGATGGGACGACGGGACTGGGCAAAAAGGGGGAAGTGATTTAGTGGTCAACCAATCAGAAGTGATTGGGGTTCTTTGGCTTGTCTCAGTGGGAAGAGGGGGTCGCTGGGCCCTCCCAGCCTAGAGGGGGGTCCTGATTGAGATGGATGACCCGCATAGCATCAGGGAGGGATGGGGGAGGGCTTCATTACTAAGGGTCATTATGGAACATCGGCCCCATTACTGTCAAGAAATAATGACATTATGGAAGACTTACCAGGTCACATGGTCAGTGGGGCAGGAGGCAGGGTAATATCTAATATCTATTCAGCAGAAAGGATGTCTTCTAGTCATTTATGAGGGTTTTCTGTCCCCGCGGACAACAGCAGGGCCAGTGGGAGTGTCACAGTTTCAGCTCCTTCTCACCGTCCAATGAGACGGCTCACTGCCTCCTCACCGTCCAATGAGACGGCTCACTGCCTCCTAGCCTGACCTTAACTGGCAGCATGGAGACCGAGGATGACATGGAGACGGTGTGTGACTGCCGTCTCCAACTGTCTGAGACAAGCCTATATCTGTCTCTGTTCCTCTTCCCTATAGAGAGTGTACATAGTAGTGCGCCATAGAATGCCATGTTGTTCTGTCACGCTGTGTTTACAGACTTTTTCAGACTTTCAAGCCAGTGGGTTCATACCCTGACCACGGAACCCAGCTGACAGGCGCTCGTCACGCAGTCTGTCTCCGTGACAACGCTCCAGGCGCTGCTCTCTGCTTCTTACCACTTTCCACACCGGATTGTCCAACGGCACAATCGTCAATCATTTCTGGCATTCTTCGGCGCTAAGTGCCAACGCTTTCTTTTGATTGGTTCCCACGGTGAGCAGGCGATGAGATCAATGCGAGGAGAGGCTGGACTCGCGGCGGGATGCCCGCCATCCAGCTAACTAACTTTACAACCTTCTCACTGGAGCCCCCACTCCCCCAGCAAGCCCTCTGCTCGTTCCGCCGCCCCGCGGGCCTCTCTCCATGTGTTCAGATCGGAATTAGCAAGTTCAGGGAGCTCTTAATACGGCTTCATCTTCCCACTAATTGGAAGTGAAAAATCTGAAAGTGTGAAAACGTTCGCGTGGGGAGGTGGAATTGCGTACTTTGCGGCAGACGTTTGCTTTCCCGCTGTCGTCCCCCGAAACCCCACCCCGCCCCCACCCCGCCCCACCCCCATCCTCTTTCTTCACACCTTTCCTGGCGTGCTATTAACGGCGTGTCGAGAAGATTAGTTTCCTGAGTTGCGGAGGGCTGTTTCTCAGAGGGCCGCGTGCGCTCACAACGCCAATAACACGTCTAATTTTAAGATTCCTGCTTTTCCATCATTCCGTCTCCCTCGACAGCGGAGAGACATTTAGACAGAGCCTTGTGAAACAGAGAATGTGGCAAAACAATAACAAACACCCTGCACAACACATTACGAGTCGATGTTTCGTGATGCTGTTGCCTCAGCATGAAGGAGATAACGGGTGTGAACCAACCGTATTTTCTCAAGGCTACTTTTACTCGGTAATTGCTAACTTGCTGTCGTGTGGGCTTGGAACATCTTTCTCAAGCTGCAAAATGTTATGAAGTATGCGTCTTTCGACACAGGCCTCAAACACTGACACTGACGAGTTCTCCAGGGAGACAAGACCATATGGAGCTTTCCAAGGTGCTGAAAATCTCCAGCCCTCTAGTGGTGCTGAAAGGACAGCAAGGCACGTACGGAATCCATGCTGCCATAGCGATGTAGGCCTGTGGGATCCGTGCACTTCTGTTACAACTGGTGCTGTGAAAGGTGCGTGCTCCAAGTAGCCTCAAACGCTGCAATCCGTCTTTCCCTCATCTCTAAAAACACTGCAGATTTAAAGGACGGGAGAACACTGAAATCAAGACTGACTCTTCTGTTTTCTTCATCTCCACCCTTTACCTCCTCTCTCTCTATCTCTTTCTTCCATTTGGGCAAATTTGAATAAACAAGTCCTCCTGTACTCCTGGTGGGTCAGAGGTCTGGTTGCTGATGTAAGACAACGCAGATGCTCCTAGTTGAAGCGTGTGCTAATGTTAATTGCAGGCCTGGTGCATCGGAGGGGCTGGAGAGAAGGGAGAGGGGACAAGCCTGACAGATGATGCCTGAGATGCACACGTCTGTGTCTGAGTCTGCTTGGGAAGAGAGGAGGGGATGGAAGCCACATCTCCAGGACCCCCCACCCACCCTCATCCACCCATCCTCACCCACCCACCCACCCAACCTCACCCACCCACCCACCCACCCTCACCTACCCTCACCCACCCACCCACCCCCCAGCTACCAGGGCCTGACAGGCATCCTACAAGGGGAAGGTGCCAGTGGTAATTGCAGGTGAGGGTAATTGCAGGCAGCGGTGTGATTGCTGTTGGCCCCGGGTTAAAGCCTATGCGTGCCCCTCGGCAGTGGCAGGTGGGGGACGGGTGACGGAGGGACGGGTGACGGAGGGACGGGTGACAGAGGGACGGGTGACGGAGGGACGGGTGACAGAGGGACGGGTGACGACAGACAAGAGGAGCTCCAAGGTGTGAGGATGGTTGGTGTGTGTGTGTGTGTGTGTACTTGTGTGTGGGGGGATAGTTAGTGTGTGTGTGAGTGTGTGTCTTGCATTCCTTCAGTTCCATCCTGAACACCTGAAAGCCGTTCCACCCCGTGATGGATGGAACTAACTCCAGACACTTAACTGCCTACTAGCTGTGTGTCCACGCACACATCAGTGCTGGAACAGCCCCTTGCACAGGTGGCTTTGGCAAAAGCTAACTGCCACTAATTACCAACTGCTTTAGGGTGCCTGTGTGTGTGTGTGTGAGTATGTGTGTGTGTGTGTGTGTGTGTGAGAAAGAGAGTTATATATATAGAGAGAGACAGAGAGAGTGAGAATGTGAATGTGGGAGAAGGGGTGGGCACAATAGTCTCATGACAAGCTTTTGTCTTTGTCACTCCTTAATTGGCACGTTGAGTTACCAATCTGTTCCTCATCAACATGTCACGGTAAAACAGGAAGAGACACTGGAGAGGAGTTGAAGCGCGCAAGCTTCGGTGACATTTTCTCACCTCAGTCAGGCGCCGATCTACAGATGTGCTTTCGCAGAGACACCGAAGTCACCCTGAATCACAAGTTCTCTGACTTGGCTTCTGGTGTGGCACGATCTACAGACGCGGAAATCAGACGAGGAAAGAGTCACGTGTGATCTTGTTGGAGAACAACAACAACACAAGCGTATGAATCGGGATCAAGGTCAACTGCAGAAGCTCTCATCAGCCGCCTGGTGAGTTGGTGAAAGTCTGGTTGGCATGGCCTTGCAGACGCTCTTCACCTGTGTGGGGTTTCACCTGTGTCGGGTTTCACCTGTGTCGGGTTTCACCTGTGTCGGGTTTCACCTGTGTCAGGTTTCACTTGTGTCAGGTTTCACCATCGTGAGTCACCTGCCTATTGATCCTCAGACCTCATTTTATGACTTGTTACTGGGGGTTTGAAGCTCTGATAAACAAACAAACAACTAACTGAAAGGCGGTACCGACCTGTAGTCTCCCCCAGCCCCTCTCTACCCCAGCCCCTCTCTCCCCAGCCCCTCTCTCCCCCAGCCCCTCTCTCCCCCAGCCCCTCTCTACCCCAGCCCCTCTCTCCCCCAGCCCCTCTCTCCCCCAGCCCCTCTCTCCCCCAGCCCCTCTCTACCCCAGCCCCTCTCTCCCCCAGCCCCTCTCTACCCCAGCCCCTCTCTCCCCCAGCCCCTCTCTCCCCCAGCCCCTCTCTCCCCCTGCCCCTCTCTACCCCAGCCCCTCTCTACCCCAGCCCCTCTCTCCCCCAGCCCCTCTCTACCCCAGCCCCTCTCTACCCCAGCCCCTCTCTCCCCCAGCCCCTCTCTACCCCAGCTCCTCTCTCTGAGCACCACAGGGGGGCAAGCAGCTCTGTGACTCCTGCGGCTACATGGCTTACAAAACTTTACAAGTATGGAGAAAGAGAGAGAGAGAAAGAAAGTTACAGAGAGAGAAAGTTCTAGAGCGAGAGTGAGCGAGAGTGAAAGAGAGAGAGCAAGAGAGAGAGAGAGAGAGAGAGAGAGAGAGAGAGAGAGAGAGAGAGAGAGAGAGAGAGAGAGAAAGAGAGGGAGGGAGACGGTTGCCATGGTAACTGCACAAGGGCTGGTTCCTTGGCTTCGGGGCAAGCGGCACAGGAGATAAAGACGAAGAAGTTTAGTGGGGCAAGCAAAGCCCCAAAGGCCGGGGTCCCCTCCCCCTGTCCGTACCTGCCCCTCTGCAGGCCTCACAGCTGAACCTCAAAGGTGCTCATCAACAGGATTCCCATAAGGCCAGGGAAGCCCTTCCAAGTGACGCCTTAACACCGTGGCAGCTTAAGATGTATTGGACTTTCAGAAGACCTTCCCTCTTGTTAGAACACTGTCCTTTTTTCAAAAACCTCCTTTACTCAGCGAAGCCGCACACAGACTATAGAGTGCACTCCAGGAGGTTCTTTTTTCTGCTGTGTCAGTTAGTTTCTCTCTCAGCTCTCCCAACTCTTATTTGTCTCTCCTCTTGTTCCGACATAAGAGAAACAGGGGTAATTAACGGGAAGATGTTGTTCTCTGCTTGCCTAATTGCTCTAGCCCTCCCCAGAGAGAGTGACGCAGTTTGACCCAGCAGGCTCCCTGTAACAGGGCTATGTTACCAGCAGACTGAGGCGTTTAGGATAAATATTGCCTTCTATAACCTATATGTTGACTTTGGCGGTGAGGAAAGGAGTAAGAGAGACAAAGTGAAGCTGCTTGCCTAAAGCCCGTCTCCTCCACCTCCTCCATCGGGGTTTCTCTATAGGAGGGAGGAGGTGAGGAGATGGATGGCATCCGCCCCCGCATACTAGAGGTCTGCTGGTGAAGTGAAGGGATGACACAATGAGGTGTGTGTGTGTGTGTGAGAGAGAGAGATACAACGGGGTCAAGGGGGCAAGTGACACTTTGAGGCCAGTCGTGGAGCAGGTCAGGTCGAGCCTCTAGCATCATCCTGCAAACCCCCCCCTTCCTCCCTCCCTCCCTCCTCCTCCCCTCGCCCTCCTCCCCCCCTCCTCCCTCCCTCCCTCCCTCCTCCCCTCCTCCCCTCGCCCCCCCCCTCCCCTCCCCTTCCACACACACACACAAACACCCATACACACACCCTTGAACTGTGAGAAGTGAAGGAGACATAGCACCAGCGTAATGACTTCCTCAAAGGGCGCCTTGCCTCCAGCCCCCACGGTCCAACACTGCCTCATTAATTTCTCCCATTCCTCAGAGTTGAGGTTACACACTGCCTAGCGCCTGCCGAAAAGGGGGCTAGGGGCAGGGTGGAGAATTTTTCTTCTTTGCCCATTCCCTCCTTCTCTCCCTCACTCTCTCTCTCATTCCCTCCTCTCTCTCTTTCTCTCCCCCTCTCTCTCTCATTCCCTCCTCTCTCTCTCTCTCTCTCTCTCTCTCTCTCTCTCTCTCTATCATTCCCTCCTTCTCTCTCTCTTTTTCCTTTCTTCATTTGTTGCTTTTGAAACTTAGAATGTCGCTTTTTTTTTCTTCTTCTTCATTCCTTTTTCTTCTTTTAGTTTTTCTTCTTCTGTTCCTCTTGTTGTGCGTTGGAGCTTGGAAAGGGCAGAGCAATTAACGGAGACACAAATGGCATCCTACTTCCCGACCGTTTGGCGAAAGAAACACAAAGGGGAGGATGGGGAGATGGAGGGGTAAAACGAGGGATGTTTCCTAAAGACTAGCTGGGTGGCGCTGGTGGGCGGCAGGGTGGATGGGGAACAACTAGGGCCAGTCTCACGGCTCTGCCAATTACAGAACGGCAGTGACAAGCCAGAGGCGAATATGGAGCCAGGAAGAGCAGGAATAATAAATCACACACAGACCAGCCCTCTCTCAAGGTGAGCCGGCCGTGTTTAGACTGACTTACAAAGTCAGGATTTGCGTTCAGGAGAACATGGGAATACAGGGCCAGGAGAAGGACTTATGAAAGATAAAATTGGATAAATTCCAACGGGTGAGAGTTTATCGACCACTAAAAAATGGCGTCCTCCGAGATGTCTCCATGACGACGGAGTCGGTCGAGTGTAAACTGCGTGAAAAGCACCACGAGCTTGTAGCATGACCGTAAATTGATTGAAAAGTCTGATTGTACAATGACACGGTGGTCTCTGGGGTGTCCTGGTGGCTGGTCCTGTTTCTCCCTCCTGTACATTTCCTGTCGCTCTACACTGTCTCTATCCCAATAAAGCAGAAATCCCCTAAAAATATATCTTAAAAAACATGTTGGTTTCCTATATTGGAGTTATGAACCCCTTCGTGTTCCTCTGTTTTCCAGACACATTTAGAAAGCAGTCTTATACAGGTTATCAACCAGTGTCCACCAGACGCCTTTGTGAATATGTATGATATACAGTATAAACACATATTCGTGAAATTGCGGTCAGCTAGATTTGGGGGGAAATGCATTTTCCTATTGCTAATTACCTGAACTGCAGGAGTTTCACGTGACATGACACTGTATGATTTATGAGCTGTTGAGGTATATGAACAGTGTTTGTATCGCTGGCAGGTGTGTGTGTGAGAGAGAGAGAGAGAGAGAGAGAGAGAGAGAGAGAGAGAGAGAGAGAGAGAGAGAGAGAGAGAGAGAGAGAGACAGAGAGAGAGAGAGAGAGAGAGAGAGAGAGAGAGAGAGAGAGAGAGAAAGAGAGAAAGAGAGAGCAGTGTCGTATGTCTGTGTGTGAAAGTGCATATCTAATGTTTGTGTGTTTTACATGTTTATTTGTCTACCAGTATTGGCTTTGTACTCCATTGTGTGTATGTGTGTGTGCCAATGTATGCATGTGCACATGCTGGTGTGTGTGTGTCTGCCTACTTCGTTGTGTGCATGGCCGTACGCGCTCATGTGAGGGCACATCCGTGTGCATTTGAGTTAAGCACCACGCTGTGTATTACGTGTGTGTGCGTGTGTGTGTGTGACGTGTGTGCACTTGTGCCAAGCTGCCTGCATTCTTGTCTCTGACGGGGGGAGAGATGCGCTGTATTCCTGTGGAAGCTTTCATTACTGCCAGCCGTACAGAAACAATAGGCAGGTTCTAGAACATCGGGCAGGTTCTAGAACATCGTGCCCCCAAGCTCTGGCCTCCACTAGCGATCCAGGGATCCACAGGAATAAATCACTCTGACTGGGCTGGTTTAGAGGATACTCAGCAACTAGGCTGCTGTATTCAGCCGTATTCAACCGAAAAAAGCTTACATTACAACTCCCATTCTAGTTCATTAGCAGCGAAACTCATTTTCCCAGGGACCTACAGGATGAGTGGAGGCTGTTCTCCAGACGTCTCAGGTTCCTCTAAACGACTGCACAGTTAGCCTTATTCTCATTAGGCCCGGGGAACTCATTGATGCTAATCGCACAATTGGTCCCTTACCTTACAATGAGGCTTGCACAGATGAACCGATTAAGGCAATCTATTGTTTTTTTTTTTTTTTCATTACACTCAAGATTCTACTCTGTGTCCTAGTTCCAAAAAGTGCACATATGTTGTATTATAATGTGACGCTGTAGAAAGGAGCTGAAGGTCTAAAAGAGGTCCTATCTAATCCTTTAAGATTATAGATTTTTTTTATTCATTAAGTCTGGTCTGCTATGATCTCATAAAATGAAACATCTCCCTGCATGATATCAGTTGAATTCCTTGCCTTTGGAAGGCTCTCCCATGGACGTGATCAGACTTGCGGTTCAGACGTTTCCGAGCACACAGAACGAGATAAGGAACAAGGAAAAAGAGAAAGAGAAAACTGACAGTAAGGGGTGGCCAAAAAAATTCTATAAAATGTGATAAAATTATCATTAGTGTTAATCTGATACCATTGCCTAGCAACAGACGATGGAATGCAATAATGAAGTAATGGGCTCTATTCTGATCTTCCTCCTCTCTCTATCCCCCATGCATGGAGAGAGGAGGGGAGGTGGGGTTAGGGAGGGTTAGGGTTGGGGGGATTAGGGGTAAATGAAGTGAATCTCAATTCAAGGGGTGCACAAAGCTCTCCTTATGTGGGAATGCCAGCTCCAGTCTCCTAGACTGGTCCTACCAGACTCTCGTACATTTCATTTGTACAGAGAGTCTGGGCTCGCTCCATTGACAAGCGTTGACTTCCTTGAAAGCGGGTACTCTGTTGAAGTTTAAAACTATTGGATCTGCCCAGAGCCACTCTGGATCTGCCATAACCAATCGCTAGCATTCGCCTTAGCCAACTCCTTCACCTCTAACGGAGCGAGCTGGAAAATCAAACTGTTCCCAAACCCCGTGGGGAGAGGGGCCACAACATCATGGACACCAACAGAACTCAGTAGAGATTGTTCTTGCTCCGGCTTTAACTTCTGGATAGTCGGCAGCGTTGCCATAATGGACCAAATAGCTTTGCTCGCATCTTTCTCTGCCATTACTGAACTACACAACATCAACGTCATCATTCTCAGCCACTCCGTCTGTTCGCTGATTGGACCGGTAAAAATGTGTCTGGAAAAAAAACTGCAAATATACCGAAAGCCCAGACAGACTACTGAAAGAAAATGAAACTTGAGTAGAGGAACGTGGGGCAGAGCCAGGCTACCAGTCTCCATGGTTAACTTTCTTTTAGGGAGGTGGGGGAAGGGAGTGTGGGGAGTGTGGGTAGGAAATGAGTTATGAAAGGTACTATAGGATGGAGTGAAGTAGAGAGGAAAAAAAGAAGATTTGAGGCAGAAGGAAGTAGACAATTGGGTGGGGGGGGTGGAGGGGGAGAAAGGGGGGATAGGAAAGGAGTACTAGTCACCTGCCACCTGAAATAATGCATGTCATGTGGTCTGGGCGTGCGAGAGGGCAGAGTGAGCCGCAGTGGTGAGACAGCGCTGCCGTCCTCAGATCTAATTTTTAAGCGGGAATCCAGATACTCATGCGCCATTTACATTTTTACACCACAGCCCACATTATCACATCAAAAGCATTTTTATGGACTCTGAACATTTTGTTCACCTGACAAAGTACTGCCATATTTTGATTCGCAAAGCCTGATGTCAGTAGTCATGTGTGTGTGTGTTTGTGTGTGTTTGTGTGCGTGTGTATATGTGTGTCTCTGTGAGAGGAAAAATATGCAAAATGAATTTGAAAGTATAAAAATCCCCTGCTTGCTGCGGTAAATGACGTTGACACGGCTTTCTAACATGTAATCCACACTGGTTTATTAGAAAAACACACGTACGTTTATGGATTATCATTTCTTAATTTTGGTTCAATAGATGTCTGATTTCCATAATTTGCCTTGCACGTTAGACAGAGTATTAGCCTACATAAATTAACATGCAGTATCCCATTTCCATAGAGATTGAATTAGGGAGCATGTGTGCTTGTTTAAGAGCCATTAAAGCACTTAGAGGAACACAACAGATTGGCTGACTCGCTCCATGAGTCCATACACTCAAGAACAGATTTGAAGGACCCAACGTGCACCAGTATGCTGGGATACAATGTTTTAGTGGCTATTTAGAAATAGTGTCTTTGCGGAAGTTTATATAAAAATGCTGATTTCTCATTTTTGATTATTTATCTCGACCAGCCCGCGCATTCTGTTTCTGTATACATACACACCTGCAATTAAAACGACCGATGCCCATGAGCCTTTTAATCTCCGACCAAACAATGCTGATGTATCATAACGCTTGAAATTTAATCACAGATGAAGAATCACGCTCATTAATACGGCGAGGCGGTAGCACGATGTGTCGATGAGGTCAGGTGGAACAGGGAAACCATTAGCTGGTTGTTTGGTCAGTGACTTCACTTGGCCAGTCAAACGGAAAGATAACTGCAAATATCAACCATGGGTCTCCGATTGATTAAACAACTCTCAGCGATCTTTAATGTAAGCAAGGTGAAGAGACAAACATAGCAAAAAATTGCCTCCATCAGTTTACCCACACCGACGGTGCCAATTGAGGTGCTTCAGGCCAAACATCCGAAACTATTCGACGGCAAACAGACTATACTTTGATTTACCTACTAAATATTAAACAGCCACGGAAAAGTGCCGATTGCTAATTATTGTATGGTGATGCCGTTTTAAATGTTGCAATGGTAGTAATCCTTTAAAATGTGTTAAACCTGTCTGGCTGTAGGCATTGATTCCTCGGGATCTTCCAACGAGAAGTGGTACAGGGGTGCGTTCATATGGGCAGACAAACATAGTGTTGCGTGTTGTACACAACCAGAGGTGGGAAGCGGCGCGGTCTGTATTGTGCGTGGCCCTGTCATAGCCTATAGTTCATAGCCTACCTAACACATTACAACTCTTTTTATGCATTAATGAATGCATATCGATGAGGTTAGCCCGTAGTAAAATTGCATTGATTCCCTATCTGACTGCATGCGTAAAATGTGTACGATTGGAATTGTTAGCATGCATTATGGGCTTTTAAAGTAAAAATATCAATAATTCTGTCTAACCAAATAGAAAAATCATTTGCATACTTTGCTCTTTTTTAACAGTTTAATGGTCATGGCAGTTTTTTGTTTTGTTTTTGCCTACAGTGCACAATACATTTATAATTGTAGCCTATTGAGAGATAGACAATAACCTGTTTACTGGAAGACTAGCACATCACATCAAGCAACCGGCATATTGTCCTCCTGTAAATCAACATAGGTTATCTTTATAGTACCAGTTATCATCGATTCACTATAGCTTAACACTTCACACTCGTTTGTCACTGATTAGGCCTATAGAGTGGTTATTTCTTCTTTCTCGTGAACGGAATAATACATGTCATTATATGGCAGTTGAGGAACACACAACACAAGCATGTTCGTCTCTCAACGTGCAGCATGGTGTCTCGAGGCAGTGTAGCATTTCTATGTGGAGGCAACAGGGAGAAGGGGCGAGGGAGGGACGCATTACTAATCTGCATAGTTTTTTATTCTCTTTCAAATCCCCGGTGGGTAAAGCACCTCTCGAGCAAATGACAGTCCATCAAAACAGTCCCCCGTTTGCTCGAAACGCGGAAAAGTATTAATTCTCACACTGCCGGCTCCCAGCATTGTCACCCCATACGTATGAGGGCTTTCATATCCTCTGAGATCGGCCCATCAGTCGTGTTCATTATACTTCCTTGCACACCGGGCCTGATTATAAGCTTTAATAACCAGCAATTACCGGAACGGCGCTTTTGTGCTGCCCACGTGCAGAACAGAGAGACCTGATTGCTCTCATCAAAGACCCATCCTCACTGCAAATATTCACCCCAGCCAACATCCTAGCCCTGGCGACGTTGGCAAACCCGCAGCGGTGGAAGACTACAGTGGTAGTTATCTGCTTGGTATATATCTGTTGGGCTTTTCACTCTTTTGATCAAATCATATGAGAGGCATTTTTTTTTTTGATTGAGTGTCTGGTTTTGGATTGTGTGATGTTGAACATCACTCAAATGCTGAATATCCCCAAGTCTAGACATTTGGGTTGACGGTGTTAAGTGAAACCACATTTTGAATGCCTTGTACAACTTTTCAGATGCCAATATGGTTTTGAAGTTCAGTTGGATTTAACCAAACATTAGATTTTTTTTTTTTTTTTTTTTACACAATAGTTTTGTTGTGTAAGTTCTACACTTAGCATTGCTTATGACATTCTGGGTGATTATTCTTTTCAAATTGTTTACTGTATCTGCAAAGTTAGCCTCTGTAATTAAAATTGCCAAGCACTCACTCTTAATTAGAAAGTAAACTGTACACATATTTATTAATATGACTTTCCTTAGACAATTTGTTATTTTCTCTTTAAAATGTTATGAACAAAAGAAACGTTTTTTCAACAGAACATAATTCCCAATGGCAAGTGGCTTTAAACAGCACGTGCAGATCATTCATGCCAGGCTACAGTTGTATTATGGCTATGGTTTTAAAGTAATCATGCAGGACGTTATGATGAATAGGCCTTAACATACAACAAACATCAAACAAAAACTAGAACGTTTTTTTATTGCACAACAAGGAAATAGAGAACCAAACATTCCTTGCAGGCATGCCTCAAAATAATATCAAGTTTTAAATAGTGTCAAAACCAAACCTTGTTCATGCAATATGCTAGCCTACGTGTGATGGAAAACATATTACATTTTAATATAGTGTAAACATTCCTATACACACTCGCTGAATGTCAAAAGACAGCCTTTGAGTTTCTTCATTTACAGAAGCCTAATTGAAAGGTTATACTGGTGTTTGTTCATCAAGTGTAAAAGCAATCTGTACTTTTGAGAGGTTAACAATTTAATGAGGTATGGGACAGCTATAAATAACCACTATAAGGCTTGGCAAGCAACATACAATATTAAATGTTGCCATGGCAGCGACAGGTCAACCTAGTTTGGTGTGGAAATTCTCATGGAACAACAAGAACTCATTAAAGAGTGAGGATCTTGTTTTAGAAATATGAATGCCTCAGTCAGATGCTTCCTCTTTGAACAAAGAAAGTTGTCCCTTATTGAGTTTCTAATCTCTTGAGCACTCATTCCAACTTTCACAGCAACTTTTTCCAATTGAATAAACCTTTATGTGTAGCTGATGTTTGCAGAACTGAGATGTAGGCTACTACTGAGGCGTTCTCAAAGGTTTTTCTCTGTCTTATTATCATCGATGGACAGACTCCATCCTTGGCTATAAGGAATTGCTTGACTCTATATAGCAGTTCCACATACCTGTAATCATGGTGAATCATTCATTATTATCTTTCTGGTTGACAATGCTTCGTCTTAGAGACAGTACTGTGGTGTTCCATGATTCTGAGTGAAGCTTTTGTGTCAGAGAGACAGAGACAAGTGACTGCTGTCTCTTGTATTTCTGTCTAGCAGATCTCTTTGAGGATTGCTTCTCTTTTTTCACTCCCATGGGACCAGCAAGACAATTTCCTCAAGTAGCCAAACGTCGCAACACCTATGTCCCGCTGCACTCGGCAGTCATAAAACATTCAGTGTGCCAGACAGCACACAGGGATTGTACCTGCTTGTTTCCTTGCCGACAAACACCACAAAAAGTGTGCAAGCAGCCCAGTATCACATCAATCTTTCATAAACCCGGGTGTCAGCGTTTTCACTGCCGTTTCTGTTTTTCCGCTTCTTGACAACCTGAGCTCGTAGCCTCTGTGGCAATGAGGAGAAAGACGACGATGGGGTATGAGAGAGAGAGCGAGCGATATCTACCCTCTCTTTATTGCCAATTCGGGTTAGCACAATAGAAGAAGTTACCTGAACTGTTTCACACGCCTAAATCGCTTCTGACAACCATCTACCTGTGAGAGAGCCCGGTCATTTCCAGACACACACACCCTGACAATCACAATAGCAGGACAGAAAGAAGTAAACACAAATCACAATGAAAGGCATTTATTGTTTTTTGTCAGAAGCCTCATTTTCACTGCAAACCCTGTGGTCACCTGCTTGGTAGTAAACATGACAGAAAAAAGGAATTGACTCTAATGAAAGGCAAGAGGAACAGGCGTGTTTTGGCAACATCGTTCAGAACATCAATCCTTCCTCACAGGGTTCTAGGTTTTGGGGTGCAAGAAAAACTGTTCCATCGTGGGAAAACTTTCTGTCCACAGTGACTAGAGATGTTCACCCCTTGCTGACCCTTGCCTAGTAACTAGTGATGTGGAAAATGTGCATGTTGTTGTTGGTCTTTTCAGTGGAAGCTAGTGTTTAAAGATTATATTTGACTGTGCAATAGCATACTCACCAACTGTCACATTACACCTCCACAAGTATAAAGAGCACACAACACGCATATGGACCAAATCTGTGCCAAATCAAACCCCACAGAGTTATGAATGGTTGAGCGGAGGATTGATGTTTTCAGAAATGTCAGGATGGACGTTGTAGGCATTCGGAGACAGTTCAGTCTTAGCAAAGTTGATGGACCATCATTTAAACTTAATCTAGTTTTACAAAGTAGCTTGTGTTTTAGACCATTTGTCTTGGCCAATAATATAAGAATTTAGTTGTAAAGAATTCAATTATGTGACTGTGCTTTGTGTCACAGAGATTTAATTGCGATGCAGACATCCAGTAATGAAATGAAGACCTTCTTATGTCTGATTAAATGTCACACCAAGGTTAGACTCTGATAGTACTATTTCAATTATATTTGCTTTTTAAACCATTAGAAATAGACACTGCGTGGGGTCTGCAAACAGCAATAGCTATTTCCATCCGAACATTTTGTTCACGCATATGAGCGCCTTAAAGTATAACTTCAATACATAGGCTACGTTATTTTGGGATTTGTCAACGGCTAATTGTTGCATGACAGCTCAGCTATGTTTTATTGATTTCTTCACAAGAGTCTACGCACTCAATGTCCTCTCTCCGCTTGGGATGATGACAGACTGGTCCGGTCAGATGTGCCGGAATGCGGCATGGACGGTGCAAGGGGAGTAACACACAGGAGGAGTCCAACCATCGGCAGCTGAGGTTTATAATCTCACTCCGGGGATTTGTTACAGCTTTGCGGCTCTGCCGGGCCAAGACTCCGCCAAGGACTGCCAACCTGTTTGCTCTCCCGCTGTAACCATAATTCGGCCGGGGAAAAAAAAAAAAGTATCAAACGCTCGATGGGCCTAATATGTGAGGGCCAGATAGTGAACATCTCACTCCTGACGTATTAAGAAAGCAGGAAGCTGTTCTTTGCCCTCTCTGTTTTCAGATAACGCAGGATAACATTTTAATCTTTGTAAAGGTTAATTAAATGACAGAGACAGAGGGAGACGGTGTCAAGGATGGCTCTATTGCAGAGCTCTTCAAGCTCAGACCGGGAGAGAATAAATGTCACCTTGCGCGAGCAGCTCTGCCTGTTCCTCGACATTTCACATACTCATTAATGAGAAACACTTGTTCTTGATCTTCCTTTAAAACAAACATCAAAAGTTTACCTCTGTCCCTTGGAAGTGTGGCTTAGGTTTTATGCATGCGTGCTATTTCTATCTAATTCAATAGGCATATACAGTCTGACTAGACCTTCGTTTATGGAAAGGACTTGGTCGGATAAGCTTAGCAATCGTGCTCTGTTTTCCCATAGAAGCCTTAGGCTACTAGGCTAATTCCAGCTGGGTTGGGTTCCCCCGCTGATAGGCTATATTGATTCATGGGCCACAGACGAGAACAAAGTCGAACGCTGTATACACTGATTTACCCTCCACAATGTGGACACAAAATTGACACAATACACAGGGGCTAATATCAAGGCAATCGTTTTGTCTCAAGCTAGAAATCGAAGCTCAAGGTCTTGAGATAAAAACAAAACAAAAAAATATTCATGTATCTTTGTCTCAAGTGGTAAGAGGTTAAAGGTCTGTTATTGTTTCACTTCATTAAATACCCTACCTAAAGAAAATTTCTCAGGTCCTGGTGATACAAAGAACAACTGCAGTGACAGCTGAACATGTCTGCTTTCATAAAGATCAAACCGAGATGGAAATGCATATTAATGAACAATTTTGCTTAATTACAGAGAATACAGTAACCTGTCAAATGGGGATTAATCAGTTTGGATTGTGAACAGATTAAAGATGGGACGCGCTAACGAACAGCGATTTTGGAGGCGAGGCGTCTATACGGCATGTTCTCCTGAGAGACGAGCTACGCCTCCGCAATTAATCATACGTAAACAATAGCAGAACAATTTGTGAAAATGGAGGAGTTACTAACACGGCGTGACAACTTGAAGTGCTTCGAGTGCATCACGAGAGACGAGAGTCTGAATTGACCTGTTCCAGGTCACTGCGAAAGACAAAGAGCTGATGGAAATTATAAAGATGATGATATAATTAAAAAGAGATATTGGTCAAGTTTAATGCAAGTTTTACCTAACCCATGCAGTAGGCTATACATTGAGTCATGGAGGAAACTTTGACAGACAATAACCCATATTCTGATATAATCAGAAATGTAATCTAGTTAAGTGTAGATTTAAGTGTAGTGTTTTACTCAAATGTTCTTATTTTTTCCTTCTTTCTACATCCAAAAGTTAAGCAACTTACTCCATTTGAAATGAAAGTAGCTATGTAAGACACAGGATTCTGACAGTTAACATCGGCACTATCTGACACTGCATACAAGATGAGCCTTTGGATGAATCAACCTTATCAAACACTTTGCTGTTCAAAACAACAGTTTGCAGAAAGTTAACTGCTGGGCATGTTATTAACTCTCGTTTCTCAAAGATGATCGCTGTTATAAATAGATTCTTTTTTGTAAAACATCCCATTTTGTTCTCCTCCTCTCAATTGCATTCTGACACCTTTGTGAAAAGTGAGAGATCTCTTAATTATCACTTCCTTTCCAGTGTTACAATTAACACACCAAACGATATGCCACACGTCAATTGATATATCTGACACTTTGCTGATCTATAAAGCACAGTCTCTGACAAGCAGTTCTGCACATCAACAGGTTGAAGGGGTATCAAATTAAAATCAAGACTTGAGCCTTTGTCATTCACAAAATCTCTCCGCAAACGGAGGATTATAATTTTTCATCATTATTCGCTTCAACCCCCTGTTATTTCAGCTACAGCAATTATCCATCTAGCAGAGAGTTGCTGCATATCAAAGCCCTTGGTTTTATTGGCCTCCGTTGCCTAGGTTATACTGCCACCCGCTTCATTCTGCTCTCATGGACATTATGTCTTTTTCCTCATCTGTCTCTGGCTACATCCTGTCCGCTGCACTAAAACAACACACATCACTGATGCTTTGGTGAATTAGAATACCCTTTTTAGATTATCTACCAAGGTAACACCTTCCCCCCTCCCTTCCCCTCACCTCACCTCCCCTTCCCCTCACCTCCCCTCATCTCCCCTCACCTCATCTCCCCTCACCTCACCTCACCTCCCCCCCTCACCTCACCACACCTCACCACACCTCCCCCCTCACCTCACCTCCCCCCCCTCACCTCACCTCCCCTCATCTCCCCTCACCTCACCACACCCCCCCCCCCCTCACCTCCCCCCCTCACCTCACCTCCCCTCACCTCTCAACCCCTCCCCTCACCCCCCTCACCTCCCCTCACCCCCTCACCTCCCCTCACCCCCTCACCTCACCTCCCCTCTCAACCCCTCACCTCCCCTCCCCTCACCCCCCCTCACCTCCCCTCACCCCCCCTTCACCTCCCCTCCCCCCCCTTCACCTCCCCTCCCCCTCACCCCCCCTCACCTCCCCTCCCCCCCACCTCCCCTCCCCCCCTTACCTCCCCTCACCTCCCAACCCATCCCATTTCCTTTGTGTCTTTGAGTAACCCAGCCCATGGCAGGGGTGTCCCTGTTTCTAATTGCTGAGTCTCCAGTCTCCCTGTTGGACTGAGGAGACAGCATGGGCAAGGATCCATCCAGTCTCTGCCGCCTGCCTGTCCATTCATCATCAATGTCTTCTCAGGGGTGCATTGCTCGCGCTGCAACACTTCAGGATTCCCTGGTCACTGTTGCCAGACAACAGCATTCACAACTTCCCTAAACCTTATCATCCAAAGCCACGAGGGCCGTGGACCACAGGAACACGACACACCAAAATGCAGCAAGGGTCCCATATGGTGACAGACACTCATTCGGCGGTGAGATAATCGTCCCTCTTCGTCTCTGAAAAGAAAGTGCACTCTGAAGTAGACTATAATTCGTCTCCCACCGATCTTGATGGGCTTGATTGTATATTATACTTAAATTCTGCCTCTGTAGTGTGCTTTGGTCAGATGTGACAGATCAATGGTTGAATGGGCACTGGGTGCTGTTTGCCTTTAGGTGATTTATGCCCCTCTTGAAGAACGAACGATAAATGAAATCGGGCGTATTCTGTCTGTGACGCTAAACTCTCCCCTCTGTTGCTGACGCTCGTTGTTGTGTGCTTTAACTGTGAGTGCGGATGAGTAATGATGCTAAATGAAAAGTGACACCAACGTCAACTCTGGTCTGCCCCTGATTCCGCTCCCTCCATCTTTATTAGTCTTCTACAAAGGATCAGGTGCACCAGTGTGTCTCTGCATGACAGGCCGAAGACAGGGAAATGAGGTAAACACACGATTCAACACACGCCGTCTCCATCTGATGCATTATGGGCCTGTCTGGATGTCTTAACAGGAACTGTTTCAATCCATTAGGTTCATAACAAAGATAGCCATCAACGCCAAGGCGAGTCAGGCTCACAATTCGAGGGATAATTATCTCCCTTAATTGTTCCTGACCCCCCCACCCCCACCAGCAACACGGTACGTGACCCGCGTGTGCTAGTGAAGCACACCCAGACAATTCTTCCAATGTACAAATTTGCATTCCCCGTGCGTTTCATCACCTTGTGGCGCAACGAGTTCGAGTGTGCACGCGTAACACACTAATAACTGCTCCGAAGCTGTCTTCTTTTACACACGGCTTGGCCTCCACGAGTGTAATTTCATCTGATTTGATTTGATCTCTATTCTGAGCCCAGCTGTGCATCCACTCCCCTTTCATACACCTGGTAGCTTCGCATTCAGCTGCATCCTCATCCTGAGGGTCACGGCAACCAGAGCTCTAGTTTGTGCGACCGTGGAAACGTGCGACCGTGGAAACGTGCGACCGTGGAAACGTGCGACCGTGGAAACGTGCGACCGTGGAAACGTGCGACCGTGGAAACGTGCGACCGTGGAAACGTGCGACCGTGGAAACGTGCGTATGAAAGTGAGACCCTCTTGGAAGGAGTCAGGTAGGAGTAACGTGCCTCTGTGGTTTAGAGTAGGGACATGAAGCAAGCTTCTTTCAGGTGGGGTAAAAGGCCACAGAACACAGGATTGGGCACTTCTCTACCTCTTGTAATGACCTTCCAATACAGAGCACCTTAGGGGGTAGTTGCAATATCTCTGAAAACAAAATCAATGCAACATAAAAGACTCAGAGCACTTGTGGTCCTCCTGGGTTGGTGGCTTGAAAGAGGGACCATGGGAATTCTGTATCGCTGAAAATGTCATATCCAATTCCCCAGCACAGCTTCGCTGGCTTAGTCTGCGCCGACCGATGAATTGCGTCCAACCGGGCTGGGATTGTAATCTAGCCAGAACTGGAAGGAAAAGGGGTCGGGGGGGGGGGGGGGGGGGGGGGGGGAGTTACCAGGGAGTGCCAGAAACAGAGAGCAGCACTACACAAGTGTATCTCATCTCTCAGATCGTTGTGTCTGGGTATAAAACACAAGACCAGCACCTTACAGAGGTAGAAAGACTAGTTTTCTCCAAACAGGATAAGGGCTGGGTGGAGGGCTGGGTGGGTGGAGGGTGGAGGGCTGGGTGGGGGGTGGAGGGTGGGTGGAGGTCTGGGTGGGGGGTGGAGGCTGGGCAAGGGGTGGGTGGAGGGCTGGGTGGAGGGCTGTGTGGGTGGGTGGAGGGTGGGTGGAGGGCTGGGTGGAGGCTGGGTGGGGGGTGGAGGCTGGGTGGAGGCTGGGTAAGGGGTGGGTGGAGGCTGGGTGGAGGCTGGCTGGGTAAGGGCTGGGTGAAGGGTGGGTGGAAGCTGGGTGGGTGGAAGCTGGAGGTTGGGTAAGGGGTGGGTGGAGGCTGGGTGGAGGCTGGGTAAGAGCTGGGTAAGGGGTGGGTAGAGGCTGGGTGGAGGCTGGGTGGAGGCTGGGACAGAGCAGGCGTGGGTGTCCTCTGGGTCTCCAGGCCTTTGCCCACCAGGGTGAGTCAGAACAGGGCTTGATGTGGAACGCACTCGACTACGCACTCCCACTCATCCCAAACAGAGCCACCTTACCCTGCCACAAACTCTCTCTCTCTCTCTCTCTCTCCTGCAAAAGCCAAGGGGGGGGGGGGGAGAGTCTAGCAAAATAAATACAAAATAAAAAGGAAAACATGTTCTTTCCCTCTGCTCCTGGGCTGTTATTCCCTCACTTCTAATGAGATGACGCAGCCGGGGAACGTGTTTCCACGGGAACGTCATCTGATGTGTTTTCTCACAAATCCTTTTCCACGGTCTGTCATCAGTGTTCTGAGATGCAACCTGTCATGCAACTAGTTCCAATAATGACGATTAAAATTTGCAGGAGCGATGCAGATAAACATGAGCGACAAAAGCTAAGCTAACCCACACAGATCTAAGGCATCATTCAAGACTAACTGGATCATCTAGCTGTGTAAAAACGCAATCTCCAGCCCTCAATGAAACACCTTATTTTCCTGAATATGAAAAACAAACATAAGTTGAAGCTGCGCTGGAAGAAAAATCGAAATTCCTCAGGCAGTAAAGAGTGATATGGAGCCCGTCAACACTGTGATGAATAAGAATGAGAGGGGTCATCTGGCCAGTAAGGACTAGTCTCTGGGAACCAATAGGCTGGGAAATTTCAGTGTATGAGTATAACAGTGAGAGCCATCTGGGGGGGGGGGGGGGGGGGGAGCCTCAGAGGGGAGCAGATTGCCCCATTAGACCAGGCTAAACCCCAGCTAAATAAGAGAGGACTAAAGCCCACCCCCCAATTTAAAGAGAATCGGCAGACATGCACCTCCAAGGGGAGGGGTTGGCGATCAATTTACAGATAAATAACCAGAGGGGAGGGGCTACCAGGAGGTGACAGTCTGTCCACAGATAAATAACCAGAGGGGAGGGCTACCAGGAGGTGACAGTCTGTCCACAGATAAATAACCAGAGGGGAGGGCTACCAGGAGGTGACAGTCTGTCCACAGTCGAATAAAAAAATAAAAAAAACAAAAATAATTGAGAAATGAGACCTCCAAACCCCCGGGGAGAAGGGCCCGGAGCTTCTGAAATCCTCTCTGTCTGATTTTGTTTCGGAGGGTCCCGGGCATACAGACCCCGTGTGGATTAGCACTGTCAGTGGAGGATCAGGGGGAAATAACCGTATGTGGGGCGTCAGTCTATCGGCCTGCAGCTGTAAAGACAGCCCAGCTATCAACATGGCCTGGAGAGATAAGCCCCAAGCTGCCAAGACCCTGTTGATGACTGCATTGTTTTGGACACAAAGGGGATTTTTCTTTTATTGAACGGAGGATGTTAAATCTTCAGCAATCTTACGGTGCGACAACAATACCTATATTGTAATTCACCTTCTGTCCTCCAATACTGAGTCACTTACACTAGCCAACACTATTTCAAGATGTAGTCTGAACAAGTATGAAGGGATGTTCAATTGTACCAAACAACAAATAGACACACATTACATACCTTTACCTTGACCACGACTTATTGTACTGTACAGTAAGTATCTAGTGTCACATTCACTATACTTAACACAAACTATATTCTGTCTATAGTTACTATACTGTATACAATATATACAGTACAGAGTCATTATAACTGCATTCTTATTTACCAACTGACCCAGTTAAGAAAAGTTCACAAAATCTGGGTACAGATAGCATCTGTAGAATGATGGAAACACCTTTTACAAGCTGTACACGTTAATGTGTTATGCTTCATTATGCTTCACAGAAACCATGTCTTCATAAATAAGAAAGCAAGTATTCATAAGTCATAGAACATACTTTCAAAACCAATTTGAACATGACTAAAAAATCAAACATCATTTCCAGGTTTGTATTTTAAGTTTATTTAGGTTCATGCATTTGCTCATTTTTAGAACTTTCCCTCCACTGAAAGCAGAAGATATTCTATTACGACAGTGACTGCCTACACATCTCCACAGCAAAAAAAAAAAAATATATATAATCATATATAATAATATATAATAATCATATATATATATATATATGATCCTCCTGCTAAAAGACACCAGCTTCCCACACATGCGTTATGTAAAGAATAACAGGTCACTAGATTTCCCATCTCTTCACAGCAGTATGCATATCACTAGCTGGTTTCTAAAAAGTATCAATCAGTTTCGAAGCGCAGGCAGAGCATTCTCGCATCCGAAGCCTAGTATTTGTCGCAGCACAGACGCCATTCAGGTTTGAGTATCTCCACAGAAATGACGCAGACAGCAAAAGTGAACTATTGTCAGGAATCTGCACAGCAGCAAAAGATACAGAGAGGAAGAAATAAGAAATGCATTCCACAAGAGTAGAGATGGAAAGAATCTGAGAGACTAAGGGGAAATTGTAGTGTTAAATATCAAAACCTTCAGCACACTTTTTGGTGGGTTTTTGGTCTGAAGATAACTTGTGTGCAGTTAGAGCTCTAATGGTTGGTTATTTAATGTATTTCACAAATACTATGTACTTAAAAACGGTTTAAATCCCTATAGGATAACTCTGAAGACGCTGGGCAGTAAGGACACAGAGGCCAAATAGATATCCTGGATGGTTTCCCTTATCTTAGGCCTATTGAAACTTCAAGGATGCCCAGTGGAACAGATTCTTTGTTCCACGGTGAACCGTACATTGATTATCTGACCCCCCTCCTGACCAAGTAGCGGTTGTTGTAAGGAATTGATTTCAGTCCACCAGTTCTGTCTCTCGGAAGTCGCCAGACATCCTCAGTTAAGCCACTTAGTTCCTCAGGGATCACTCGGCCTTGTAGAGCTAACTCTACAAAAGCAACTATACAAAGTTTACCGATGCCAAGGTATGTTTAGGGATTGGGAAAATGCTGTAAGTTCTCACACTTGAAAAGTTATTATATGGGGTTGTCAATTAATACAGCTTGAACATTACGGCATGTCGTTTGTAACAGGCTTAGGTCTTTCAAAATAATAACCGAGCGAGTATAGCTCAATATGAAACTACCATTAGACAATATTGACGAAAGTAGAAAGGCTTCCCTGTTGAGATTTGATTCTTTTTCGGTCTTCACCTTTGTTGCATGATAGGTGAAAGTGATTGGACAGGAGAAAATGACATTCATGATGTCTCACTGTTCACCCCCACCCGTCTGTCAGTCCGGCGCAGACGCTCTGCCTCCCCTCGCTGAGCCACTCTCATGTTGCCGATTCTGACTGGAAATAGAAAATTAAATATATAACCAGGCTACAACGCAGACCAATAACTTATTGTACAGCGTAACTCATACGGTAAGTTGAAGATGACTGTATATTAATATACTAAATGAAAGTTTTGAGACAACATAGTTAAACCATATTTGCGCAGCTAAATTAGCCAGCTAGCTAATGTTAGCTAGTCAGCTAACGTTAGCCATAAGCTACGAGGCAGCTTGCATAGCAAGCAATGAATTATATTAGCTACTCTGGCTAGCATAGGCCTGCTAGACATTTAGCTTGCAATGAACCTACATCGCTGGCAAGCTACCGTAACCAGCCGAATGAAAACAAAGCAGCTTTTTCTGACAAGTATGTTGTGGCCTGATGAACACGTGGAAACCCACAGTGTGCTAACCTCTCTGCAAAACTATACTTCGCTGTTTGATAGTTTGAAACTTTCTTTCATAATTTATGTTCGAGGGTGTCGCAGGCGATAGTTAGCAAGCTAGTGTAAGCTACTAGTCAGACCATGTGAGGCCTGCCATCATCATTTCGCTTAGCACTAGAGTACAGGAAGGCCGATCGTTAAGTTTACCTGGGTCACCCCGTTTTGCCGCTGATAGTGTTGTATGTTTTTTTTTTAAGTGAGTCGACTTGTCAATGAAGTAACTCCAGTTTTACTTAAAGTTACGTCAGTGGTTATCATAGATAAATAGTGTTTCAACATACTGTACAGGTGTAACCCGACCAATACCAAGTTTAGGCTACTTGACTAGAGCCAATTGTAGCCAGTCGCTAGCGTAACCAGTGACTATTTCTTAATGACAATGTATATAGTTTCTATATGCGCATTATCCGGTGTTTAAAGTCCTTCAAAGTGCAGCTGCAAGGTAACAGTCTGTAACTATCTGTTTCACCTGTCTTCAATAGGTTTAAATCATTTGGTTTGCTAGACAAGTTTTATTGACTTTGAGGTAAACACTCGTCAATCACTACTGTAGCTCTCTTGATTTTCTACTAGATTACTGTTGCTAAATAACCGCCTCTATTAAGCAAAGAGCCGAAATCATGGCGTGGCTTCACTCTTGGATTCATGTGCACTCTGACCATGTGTGTGGGCAAATGTTCTTGCTTAACTTGTATCAGCTTTAGTGTTTGACCACATTTCATCAACTTGAGTGTGGCCTGCTAAATGAACTAGTGTGTGGTTTCCCGTTCACTTAAGTGTTTTTGGCAAATGTATTTCTGTTTTTGCATTCTGACAGATCGGGACATAGTTGATCAGATTGGAAAGTCTTAGACTTCGCCACCTTAAAATCTAATTTGACTTTTCTGTTGCTAAGCTAACCTGCCCCACCATGTCCAGACATCATACCACTGAGAGCAGTTTATAACAATACGTGTGAACAGTAACAGTACCACAGTAACAAATTGCTGAACCGGTGTTCCCTGTCTGTGAGGTTGACGCAGAGCTTGCTAATCCATAAGGACACCCATTTACTCAAGGGCACTAAGCCAATTTGCAAAGCACTCCACTAAGACGGGGTGTTCAAGCAAGTGTAAACCTGCTCATGGGTGGCAAGCTAGGTTCCACTAAGAAGGGCAGTGTGTTTTTTAAAACATTAGCGCCTTAGCAACCCGTGGGTAAGAAACGTCAGTGGAAAGACGTAAAAACCGACACCTTACTGCCACCAATTGTTCGTTTCCTTAAATTACCTCCCAGCCATGTTTCCCAGACCTGGTTTTTCAGGAAGTTTAATCTCGTTACAGCTAATCTGGGTCTTAGTATTGTTTGGCAGTGCTCTGTCTTTCCCCTGGCCTGTATCTGCCAAGGGGATATTAATTGTGCCGAGGTGATTCATGAGCTTATAGGTGAGCTGAGCAAACGTCCGTCTCATCCACCACGTCCCAGGAGGCTGACTAACACGCCCTGCTCTGTTTGCAAACACAGCAGTAACACCGCCACCCCCACGTACCTGTACACACCTGGGAAGAACCCCACTGTGGTTTAGGATGCAAAGTAGGCCTACGTTTGTTTTTTTTTGTCGCCGGTGTGTTTTTATAAAATAAAATAAAAAATTACAACTGTAAAGTGCTTCAAGGAAGTATGTTTTAATACCGCGTTATTCCTGTTCACCTGGCCATTAGTTCAGCTTTCTTCTCGCCTCCCTATTCATCATGTTTTGGGGTAAAGCAACTCGTAAGTTCTTCAGAGCAGGACCCACAAGGCTCTATGGTGATGAATGTAATCGCCCTGTGCTGCAGAGAGAAGGCATGAGTGGTGTTTTGGTGGCTGCTCTTTGAGTCCCTGTTGTGCTTCCTCACCCTTAAGGGGGGCTGCAGGTAAAGGTAGAGCCCTGTGATGAGGAGGTGTCTGGGGCGTGAAGCTACCTGGGGTACGGCCCTAAATCCTGGAGGATCACTCATCACCTCTCTACTGTGATAATGCAGCTGGTACTGAGGGTACGGGAAAGCGGGGGAGTCAGATGGCTGAGCGGTGAGGGAGTCGGGCTAGTAATCAGAAGGTTACCGGATCGATTCCCCGCCGGGTCAAATGATGTTGTGTCCTTGGGCAAGGAACTTCACCCTACTTGCCTCGGGGAGAACGTCTGCTAAATGACTAAATGTAAATGTAAAGCGTGTCTGGAGCAGTGGGCTGATTTGGCACGTCTGCATTCTTCCATTCAAGGAATAGTTCACTGCATAGGCTAGGATTTCCAGTTGCAGATCGCCTTGTTTTGAGTGGAACTGAAGTCCAAGGTTGAAACTACTTAGTTTTGATGAACAGTAGTGGATGGTGCATTGCAGGGAGCTGCACATTACTCAAAAGGGACAAGGTTTTTTTGTGACTCGGAGCCAATTGTTTATAAATACTTTTTTTGTGTCTTTGTGCTGGGGCATTTGCAGTTTTCCCTTTCTTGTAATCAGTGATCATTAAAAAATTCACAACATACTAATATTATTCAGTTACTCTGCTTTTTACCTTATGTAAAACCAGGATGGGAGCTTTTTATCTCCCCCCTCCTTCCTCGTCTCCTTTCTGCCATGAAAATGGAACTGCAGTAAAAAGAATTCTCGATACTTTATGCAGGTTAAAGAACCCCCATCCATGGTGTACCTCCACCTTTTCTTATGTGGCATCCATCACAAACCTTGCTCTCGCTTCTGCATTGGGAGAAATCCGATGCTTGAGATTTGTCAGACTTTTTCCTTTTGAGGCAGACAGACAGCCGTTTTATCTAGCAGGTTCTGTCGTGACCCGGCGACAGGCTTTAAAACCATTACACCTTCACCCCCATCTGTCTTTTATGTCTTATGAATGCTTTCTGAATTCGAAGTCATCCCTCACGAGAAAAGGGTCACAGAGCCAATTAAATTCCAACAATATTAGGGAATAACCTGTGCCCGCCAGGGGGCAGATATAATTTCGGAGGGTACGGGGGCAGCAGTCGAACAAAGTTGTGAATCTCTTCTCAACTCGAAGCAAAGTTTCCGCCCCCCAACACGAGAAAGCCGTCGAAGCGACCAAAGGCCAGGGCGCAACCGTTAGAATTAGCCATCGTGCTCTCCTCCTGCGCACTGGGATATTTTTATGTTGCTGCCTGTCCTTCACTTCAGTGTGAATGATAACCGCCCCCCCCGGGGTCTCCCTCCCCCTGCCTCCCTCCCCCCCCCGTTTCCCAGCCCCCCCCCCCCCTGCCTCCTGCAGCAGTCTGACAGCCAGGTAGGGGTCCACCAGGTTCTGTCAAAATCAAGGTAGAGGTCGACCAGAAGGACGGGGGGTGACCTAATTAGAATAAGTGCCTGGCGATTCTCAAAACCCTGCTATCCGCTCTCTCCCCCCACCCGGCCCCCCTCCCCGCCCGCCCAACACAAACGTTCCGCCCCACACCTGCGTCGTTTTCTCCTCTGTCGTTGCACCAGGAGAGAGCGAGGCAAGGGAGCAGTAGCGAGGAGCACTCACCCGTGTCATCTATGTGGCGCGCGACAGAGACGCAGACGCAGGTAGAGAGAGGTTCACGGCTGATGAGCTCCTTTTCTAATTGCTACGGATCTCTCCCGTGTGTTGTTAATTAGGCCCACGGTACACTTCCCTAGCGCCCTTTTCTCTTTTTTTCGACTCTGAATCGCGAGAGGGAGAGAGACGCAGCAGTCTTTAATATCCCTCTGCAAACACGGTTGGCCTTTTCTCCTGAGTGGAAACGCTGTGCTTCGTATCGGTTGTCAGAAAGGTCGTCGTCTCTGGGGAGTTCAGCACGGAGACTATCACCGTAAGATACTGTGAAGCAGGGCGGCGTTCCAGCACACCGCGGCCCTTCTGCGCGTCCGGAGACGCCCCTTGTGGCCGTGCGTCGCCCCGGCCTTTTGGGAATCGATAACCGTGAGCGGTGACCTGTCGCCTGCCGCATTGATGTGCCGTGTTTTTTTTATGAAGGCTGGGGACACTGTCTGGAGTTGCATATTCATTTTAGGGCTTTGCTCAACCGGGCTTGTGGGAGGGGGGGGGGGGGGGAAACACACACACACACACAGATGAAGCTGTTGCTAAGTAACACGGTGTCCTATAAAAAGCCCCAGGGAGAGAGTGATCTTCAGATCAATAGCTATAGTGTACCAGAGGTCACTATTTGAGTAGCAGGGTTCACCACCGACCTGTGTTCTGCTAGCGCATATGTCATGGTTTAATGACTTTCACCTATGACTGTTACTTTTTGAGGCTTGTTTGTCATTCCTGCCAAATGTTTGCACGCCATTAAATTGACCCGACCCGCGGCACAAGTTTAGACCAAATATTGTTCCAGGGCTCAAGCGAAATCGAATGCAAACTAACGGTTTGCTGACAGGATGCATTACGTGCACCTGCCCCCTCCCCCTTCCTCGGCCCCTCCCCCTTCCTCGGCCCCTCCCCTCCACCCCCACCTGTCGTCCCTCTTGGCAGGAGCACCTCCCGGTGACACATGAGGAACCCATAGTGCGTCTGCTGCCGTAGTAGAACCTGTCTTCCCCCTAATGAGGATGGAACCGTGGTCCACAGCAGCTCTGTCACGTCCTTCTGTCTCACACACACACACACACACGGACACACTCTCTCTAACACGCACACACACACACGCACACACACACACTCTCTCTAACACACACACACACAACACAGGAGAAGGCTCTCCCTACACCTCAAGGGACCTCATTAGACTCCTTTTCCCCTCTCTCTCCCACACTCTCTCTCTCCCTCACTCTCTCTGAGAATTTGCAGGAATCAGTATGTCCTTGGGGAAAAATGTAAATAAACGCATTTGTCACCCCGCCACCCCCCCTGCTCTCGATTTTTTTCTTATTCCTGTGAGCAAATTGCAATTGGAGGCTTAATTAGTAAGCAGTGCCATTCCACTTTCTTTATTATGCAAATGAACTGGTCGAGCGCTTTGGAAGTGTCGTCTCACAAGCTCTTTGCCAGGTGTTTCCAAGCTGAAGACTTTTTCAACGTATTTTTTTTGTAAGCATCTGAAAGAAAAAGGACAACTGCTCTGTTCAATTGAAGGACAAGCTATAATTATTTGACAGATTTTTTTTCATCCCGCTTTAGCGCTGTATAGACATGAGTGACGAGGCCACTTTGATTTCCTTTGTTACGTCCGAGAAGGAACAGAGCGTGGTGATTTACAGGATGTGGAGGAGCATCAACGCTGCTAAGCATTCAGACACCTTCCTCTGCTGCTACTGCCTGCCAAAATGCACAATGTGGAAATTGATACCTATGAGTCCAAGTGCTGCAACCTTTTAAAAGGGGAGAGGGTGGCAGGGGGGGAGGCAGGGAGGGGGAGGCAGGGAGGGGGAGGCAGGGAGGGGGAGGCAGGGAGGGGGAGGGAGACCCAGAGCTGTGTGTCTGCTTGTTTTACCGGGCACGGTTTAGGGTCAGGATGTTTTCATGGGGGAAGATTAGGGTATGGTGATGACACTCCCCCCTCTGTGAAACCTCTCAGCAGAACCTCTCACCGCACCGCTATGGTCTCCTGTTGTGGAGACTTCATCGTGTAGGCGGCCGTGGACCGAGAGAAAAGAAAGAAGAGATTATAAGAGGCTGGAGGAGTGCTGTTGGCTGGCGGTCTCAGTCCTCATTAAATGTTTTGGACGGAGTCAAATGGATTTGTGGTTATGCTTTCATATCCTTTTTTTTCAGTTTTTTTTTGTTGCATGACCACCATCTGTTAATGGCTCAATCTCAAACTGCCGGAGAAAACAAAGAGAAAAGTGGGTCTGACGACAGTCCAGATTAGAGAGCAGCCTCTCTGTGCATCTCTGCTCCAGAGCTGAGTCAGAGGGCCGGGGCTGGGCCCTCCAGAAGGCTGGGGCTCCAAAGGGCCGGGGCTGGGCCCTCCAGAGGGCTGGGGCTCCAGAGGGCTGGGGCTCCAGAGGGCTGGGGCTGGGCCCTCCAGAGGGCCGGGGCTGGGCCCTCCGAAGCCCCGTGGTCCGGAGCAGCTCCCTGCCCCTTGCTAAACGCTGCGGACCCACCACCCGCCCACCCAGTCCCACGCCGTCCAGACTGATGTTGTTGATTATTAGAGGCCCACAATTCTGCCTCGATGGTGATGGGTACTGCAGGAAGCCTAATCAGTATTGTTAGAGCTTAATGGTTGAAGTTATTAGTATTCCAACGCTTCGGTTTTGAGAGCCTGCCATCGGCACCGGGTACGGTTGGCAAGAATGTGCTCCGAGGTTTTAAATCACTGCAAAGCAACGCAAACTGTGTTAGCCTGTAGTCCTGAACCATTGGACACATTTTCCTTCACGTTGAAGGACGACGATCTTGATTATGTGGTGATGCTCCGAGTCGTCGGATGGTTCAACAATGTCGTTATCCAACACCCTGCTTCCTGGTTATCCAACACCCTGCTTCCTGGTTATCCAACACCCTGCTTCCTGGTTATCCAACACCCTGCTTCCTGGTTATCCAACACCCTGCTTCCTGGTTATCCAACACCCTGCTTCCTGGTTTTCCAACACCCTGTTTCCTGGTTATCAAACACCCTGCTTCCTGGTTTTATTGACACCAACGCTTGTAGAAACACTGACGTCTGACGAAAAGCGAGTAGTTAGCTATCTGTTCCTTTTCTGCTGCTATAAGAATAGATTCCTGGTCTCACCATGTTGGCCCCCAGTGCACTGAGAGAGAAGTCTTAGGAAATTGCCAGAGGGACTAGATGAAGACGTTCTGTACTGGGCCTTAATAGGCGCCCTCTGACATCGGCAAGCGTTTCCTGCCGCTCTCCTAGAACTGGCCCTCGCCTTATTCCTGATTAAACCAGACTTTTAGTGAGCGAAGTGTGTCTCCATTAATGATTTTGACATGCGTTTGCACATTGCGGTCGGTCGCCAAACCTTAGGAGCGTCTGTAATTAGCGACACAGTGACACGACTTCTGATGTACGGAAGACACCGTGTAATAACTTGTGAACGCACAGACGAGGGGACATTTGTTCTTTCTAATTAAAAAACGTGAGGGATCTTTCTTTTCTTCCACTCAGGGGCCTAGCTAGAAAAATATATATTTTTTTTTTTACTTATTTACTTTGCGATGTGCACCCGGTGCATAATTTTCGGAGATATTTTCGCCTTAGAACAAATAGGGTAGGCCTGTGCCTACCCGTGGCTACGCCCATACTTGCACGAGTCCAGGCGAAAGTATTTAGCTAGCAAGATGACGTTCATCTCATGCTCTTCTTCAACGGTTGCTACCGAATCTGTGCTGCCAGATATCTCTGGGCCACTTACTCCAGCCCTCGACGGCCCTGACTAATAGATGTATTGAGGGTTGTCCTGTTCAGTCATCGATTAGATAAGTGTGCGCACTCTTTTTGTAAAAGATATCTGATCTTGGGAGTTAACGCAATACACATAACATCAGTTCTTCCCGATAAACAGGCTTAGGCCTTCATTTGCTGAAGTCGGTTCTCTACTTGTTTGCGGCCTTGTTGGCACATCAGTGCTCGAGTACGCTTAACAAATCAGTGCTAATCTGAATCCATTACTTCCCCAGCTTGCTTTTCATTTAATTAATTAGTATGAATGAATATTCCCCAATTACAAGTGTAGCAGGCTCATTCGCCTGGATAGCGCGCCGCATAGTTCCTGCTTCCCTATGTATTCCACCGGTGTTTTGATACCTGATCTAATCGGCTTGGCTCGTTGTGGAATTCTGAAAAGGCACCTGTCTACACAGATGTTTGATTCAGTGTGTGTTTCGGTCTCTGTCTGTCAGTGTTGTGTGTGTGTGTGTGTGTGTGTGTGTCGGTGTCGGTGTTTATCAGTGTGTTTGTGCACACATGTATCTGTCAGTCAGATGGCTAAACGGTTAGGGAATCGGACTAGTAATCTGAAGGTTGCCAGATCTATTCCCGGCCGTGGCAAACTGACATTGTGTCCTTGGGCAAGGCACTTCACCCTACTTGCCTCGGGGGGAATGTCCCTGTACTTACTGTAAGTCGCTCTGGATAAGAGCGTCTGCTAATTGACTAAATGTAAATGTAATGTCAGTGTTGTGGGTGTGTGTGTGTATGTGGGTGGGTTGTCTCTGTCTTGAGAAGGCAGATTTCCATGCAGACCTGCACGGTAGTGTCGTGCCCTCTAACGCCTTTACCTGCTTGTCACAAAGTGCCAGTCAAACTCAGCAGGAACAAGTTCTCCAGACCAGATACACCAGTTCAGCTGGGTTGATCTCTGACTATCCCAGTAAAATAACTGTAGTTCGTCTCTCCCCAAATAACCAATCGGTGCACTCAAGGACTTGGCAAGTCATACCGTTCAACACATACTGTCCCTTTCAAGAATCAATGTTGGCGCATGTGCTTCATGGCTGTGTTGTCTTATCTCATCTGTCAGGAGCAACATGAAGCCGCAGACCAATACCCCCTTCCCTGCCTCCAAGAGAACAGGACTGCTTACCCATTTTTGGGATGGAATTATCGTTAAATATTAACATCGTCACGGACGACACGGGTGTAGAATTTAATCTGAGGTTCTAAAATGCCAGAACCATGTCTTGCGTAAGAGTACAGTATCACAAACCGAGAGGTGTTTTACGCAACAATATCGTGTCACTATAGGCTCTCAGAATGCAAACACTCAGTTCCTTAGCTCTCTCTCTCTCTCTTCGTTCTTCGTTCTCCACCCTATCAGTCGAGTCTTCCAACATTCTCTTCCTCTGCTTATTACTGAGGCATCATCACAAACTTTGTCTCTCTCCACATCCGCGCGGCGATGTCAACAAATTTAATGAACACGCAGACTCCTCGCTGTTGCTAGTCAAGCATCTGTAATTTATTACAGGGGGTAGGAGACGTGTCTGAAAAATGTTGTAATTCTGATGGTGTTAGATTCACATTTGTTTACAGCACAGGGTGCCTCATGGTTGCAGGAAGGGTCTTCTGATGAAATGTCTTCATTTTAATTTAATTTTCTTTTTAAGGTGTCTTGTGCATTTGCCCAAGGGGTTTGCAAGGACCGCGTCCCACGAAGATCAATGACAGAGTAGTGGATCTTTGTCCTCGCTCCTGGAAGGATGCTGTTTATTTTGATAGTTTCATTTTAATGACTTGTTTAACAGGGACCATTTGCATACTGCATTCCTGTTTTTATCACGCCAGGGAGACTGTTAGTGGGGTGCAGAAGAGAATGGAGGCACTGTCAGACGTAGCAAGTTGAACTGTGGATGAGGAATAGTTTTAATGTGCAGCCTGCCTCACCGTCGGTAGTAAAGGGGATAGTTCGCTCAAATCAGACTACATTTGAATCCTTTCTGTGAATGAAACCAATCCTGGTCAATGAGCATTTGATTAGGCAGCACGCAACATCACCACGTAAGACGATGAGTCCTTCTGTAATCCTCCGTTCCCTGTTCTTTTGTCATGCGTCAGTGTTGGAACATGCCCTCCGCGCTTCTCCAGAAAGGAATGAGTGGACAGATGACCAAAGTAAGTCGAGGTTGTGTTTCATAGCTGTGTTTGTGCCTCCTGGTCTGACAGGCACATCTGTAGGTCAGGTCCCTCAGGACCGGGGTGGGGGTTTGTCTTTTTTAGGGGAGGGGGTGGTTATTGAAGGTTGGGGGGAGGGGTTGGTTGTGGTAGGGGGGGGGGGGGTGGTTGTGAGGTGGGAGGGTGAGGTAAGGGAGGAGGGGTAAGGGTGGGGGTAGGAGAGGTAGGTAAACCTCCCACCTCTTCTCTCCACGCCCCCGTCTCGGGGCTGTATCGCTAATGAAGAGCTCAATTTAGCCAGTGACGCGCCTCGAGCACAGCTGAGCAACCTGAGTGGCTGAGCCCGCTGCTGACATCACAGCTCAGCGGTTGATTTGGCGGCTGTCTCTGAGGCTTCGGCAGTGAGAATCTCAATGATGAGCTCTGGTACTTAGGCAGCAGCCCCGCGCCTACCACAGAGAGAGAGCGGACCAGCACCAGACAGGAAGAGACGGAGACTGAGTGAAGGGGAGAGAGGGAGAAACAGAGAGAGAGACCGGAGTAGCACCAGAGAGAGGGGAGAGACAGAGAGAGATAGAGACCGGAGGAGCACCAGAGAGAGGGGAGAGACAGAGAGAGATAGAGACCGGAGGAGCACCAGAGAGAGGGGAGAGACAGAGGCAGAGACGGAGTGAAGGGAAGAGAGGGGGAGACAGAGACGGGAGTGAAGGAGAGAGACGGAGTGAAGGGGGAGAGAGGGGGGCCGTCTTGGAGATCTGTTCTCCGAGCGGCAACTTTCACAGCCAATGCAGCGACTGGTAATATGGAAACTAAACCCCTGACCAATGGAACTAACGGAGGTGACAATGTGGCAGGTGAGTGCATGTGTGTGTGCACGTGTGGCCGTTCAGGGAATGTATGCATATCTTTTGTCTGCTTTACTGTAGTTCTTTTTAGGTTTTGTTGAAAAGGTGGTTAAAATGTTGCAATGCTGTAAAACCAAACAGACAAAGTTTGAGAGGTCCGTGGGTTTACAGAAGTTCCTCAGCCGAATGAACGCTATGGGGGGTTGGAGGAGGTTGTTCTCAGCAGGATCCCTGCCAATCTTTACACCCAAGGTTGTCTCGGGGTAAAGTCTATCAGTTTGAAAACAGGGTCGTTTTGTACTATGCGTCTGTGTCATGGGGTTGACTTTTCTAGGTTAGGGGGAGGAACGGGAGGGAGGAAGGGGGAGGAAATCGCTGCTCTCTCCCCCCTGCGGAGGTCTTTTGATGCCTTCTGAATAGCTCTGTGGCGTTCGAACCCAAGATGCTCGTCTAAGCTCGCCCTGCTGGGCCGGGCCGGGCTAACCTCCCTGCGGGGCTGGGCCGGGGACGGTCATTAACATGCAGCAGCCAGACAGCCCTGTCAGCCGTCTGTCCTGCTGAATGGTGGCGGGGACCCTGCGGCGGGGACCCTGCGACTGGGACTCTGACGAGGAGGCCAACGGTGGCATCGAGCCGGGCTCTGGTCCCTCCCGAGACGGGAGTGCGGAGTCGTTAGGGGTGAAAATGTGTTTTTCCTTTTAGTAAAAAAAAGAAAAAAGAAAAAGTCCTCTTTTTTTCTTCTTCTGTAATTCTGCTAATCAGCATTCGTAAGCCGCTGGGTCGCGTTAACAGTTGTAGAAAAAGTGTGAGGGTTTGCTGTCGCCAATGTCCTCTGCTCCCGTCAGCAGGTTCACTCTAATCTGCTTCTCCAGGTGCGTGTTTGGACGGGCGTCCTCCCATGTCATGAATTCAAATCCTCCGCCGCTGATAGTTAGTTCACCCTTTTTGTTTTTATAAGGTCCGGGTTTTTATGCTAATAGTTCCTGGGTAATTGCCGTGATTCCATTTTGCGTATCATACCTTAGGGTACCAATAGCAATTATTTTTATGCTAAATGGGTGCGAACTGCGGTTTAATTGTCGGAGCAGGTGCCACTAGTATTTAGTTTCCCTGGATATGTGTGGCATCTCATTTTTGCTAAATGGGGCAGTGAAGTGCTAGAGAAAGTGGGACAAGGTTACGTGGTAAACCAAGTCCGTCGACGATCCTCCAAACTCTCTGGTGTCAAGCACTGATATATCTAATGAAGGGTGCATATTAATGACTCTTAATTTGAATCAAGGCCTGAAATCAAAGTCGATGTTATTTGGGTTTATTTCTGCCCTGACCGTCCCAGATGGTATGAGTTGAGGTCTTTTTCCTTTATCTGTACTAACGGCTCTCTCCAGCCTCCCTACAGTCACCGACCACGATGCAGGGCTTAGAGATGCACTCCAGGAGCCAGGCATAACCGCTTTAAGATGAGGCTAAAAGTCAGGGGAATATCAGGCTCGTGGATGAGAATTAAATGATGTAATTGCCGTTACGGAGAGAGACGATCTGCCGCCACCTTGCGCTGACCTCAACAGGAAGCCTTAGTTAGGCAGCCATCTCTTCTCCGTGGGTCTTAAAGGTGCGGTAGGACGTGTTGTCCGCTGAAAGGCAGACTCACGCTAAGCCAGCGCAGAGGAGGGCTTTAGGATCCGTATCCTCGGAGGGTTCATTAACGCTCCTCAGTCTCGGCAGCCTGCTAGTTGAAAGGAAGCGGGTGTGTCTGTGTCACGCTGCCTCCCTTCAGAGTCAGCCCCTCTCGGCTGCCTCCCTTCAGAGTCAGCCCCTCTCTGCTGTCTCCCTCCCTTCAGAGTCAGCCCCTCTCTGCTGTCTCCCTCCCTTCAGAGTCAGCCCCTCTCGGCTGCTTCTCTCCAGAGTCAGACCCTCCCGGCTGCCTCCCTTCAGAGTCAGCCCTTCTCGGCTGCCTCCCTTCAGAGTCAGCCCCTCTCGGCTGCCTCCCTCCCTTCAGAATCAGCCCCTCTCGGCTGCCTCTCTTCAGAATCAGCCCCTCTCGGCTGCCTCCCTTCAGAGTCAGCCCCTCTCAGCCAGCCGACCACCCGCGGAGCGTCTCAATGTCTCCAGGCATCCAGAGTGTCGAGATACGACTGCTCACATCAGCCTGGCCATTAGCAGGACCCCCCCCCCTCCCTCCTACCCCCCCTCCTACCCCGGCACACAAGGAGTCTGCATGTAATGAAGCGGACCTCAGTGTTTGATCAGGGCTGTGCAGTTAGAGACAGACTTTGGGGGGTCTTGAACCCCGGCCGTTAAAGACGGCCATGCCGGTGCTCCGGTGGCACACACACACACACACGGTAACATGCCATCTCCATGACAATCTCCCTCCACACCAAGTGGGGTAGCGGTGCATTTCACACAGCCGCAGGGCATAGAATCCTAAAGAGGACCGTTCAGGAGTTAAACCCCACCCCCCACACACACACACACACATTTTATTTCCCTCTTTTTTCGTGCATGTGAGCGTGCACGTGTGTGTGTTTGAGGTGTCGCCGCCCCCCCCCCCCCCCCCCAGCTCTCCTCCCCCAATAATTTGTATTCTCGTCTGAAGCCTGGCAACTGCCAATCATCCATAAATATAATTGGCTGTCAAATAATAGTTCACCCAGTGCTGATGGGGGATTATATTAATAAGGACGCCCCCCCCCCCCCCCCCCCCACTGTCGTGTGTGTGTGTGACTGAGAGAGAACAAGCCTTTACCAGCTCCAAGAGATCACTTTAATTACATTTATATCAAGACGGTATCTCCCTCTGTCACAAGTGATCCTAATCTTTTACAGACGTGAATAAAAGCATAATTCTCCTTAATGTCTTTTATTGAGTTTTGGACGATGCATGGAAGAGTCAGCGCACGATCGGTGCAACACGGCTGTGAAAGCACAACATGTTTCTACCGCTTCGTTTACGCAGCGTTCTGATCCTCGTGTCTGTTCCTGTCTGCTCTCTCCCGCTTGGCTCTCCCCCCACTGTCACAAGTGTTGGTCTTCCTGTCAATACTGAGTTAGCATGGCACCTCTCCGGCTCTCCTTTCACAGACGGCTGGAAGGGCCAACAGCTTATTTATCCAGCCAGATGAAATCAATACCACCCCCACGCTAAGCTGTCACTCGCTGACACCCAACACAGATATCTCATTGGGATCCCCACACGAATCCATTCGCTGTCGTCCCTGACCAACATCAACAGGAGGGTAAACACACACACACACGGAGTTCGAATCCATTACACCCATCCTGAATCACCCTGCGTTTCCCCTATCCTGTTTGGTGTGTGTGTGTGTGTGTGTGTGTGTGTGTGTGTGTGTGTGTGTGTGTGTGTGTGTGTGTGTGTGTGTGTGTGTGTGTGTGTGTGTGTGTGTGTGTGTGTGTGTGTGTGTGTGTGTGTGTGTGTGTGTGTGGACGGCCACAGTTGTGTTCACAGTTGGATGTAAAGATCTAACTGAGCGGCGGAGCTGTGAGGAGACGGCGCTGTCGTAGTCTGGCTTCAGCTACTACCCAATTAGCGCTAAATGTGGACATGGATCCTGGGCTGCGCGGTAGAGCCTGCAGCTGCTCCGACACCAGCCCAGAAAGGAACAGCCCCTTCCCCCCCCACCCTCTCTCCCCACAGCCCCACCCTCTCTCCCCCCTCCCCACACCCTCTCTCCCCACACCCCCACCCTCTCTCCCCCCTCCCCACACCCTCTCTCCCCACACCCCCACCCTCTCTCCCCCCTCCCCACACCCTCTCCCCCCACACCCCCACCCTCTCTCCCCACACCCCCACCCTCTCTCCCCCCTCCCCACACCCTCTCTCCCCCCACACCCCCACCCTCTCCCCCCACACCCCCACCCTCTCTCCCCCCTCCCCACACCCTCTCTCCCCCCTCCCCACACCCTCTCTCCCCACACCCCCACCCTCTCCCCCCACACCCCCACCCTCTCTCCCCCCTCCCCACACCCTCTCTCCCCACACCCCCACCCTCTCTCCCCCCTCCCCACACCCTCTCTCCCCCCACACCCCCACCCTCTCCCCCCACACCCCCACCCTCTCTCCCCCCTCCCCACACCCTCTCTCCCCACACCCCCACCCTCTCTCCCCCCTCCCCACACCCTCTCTCCCCACACCCCCACCCTCTCTCCCCCCTCCCCACACCCTCTCTCCCCCCTCCCCACACCCTCTCTCCCCACACCCCCACCCTCTCTCCCCCCTCCCCACACCCTCTCTCCCCCCACACCCCCACCCTCTCCCCCCACACCCCCACCCTCTCTCCCCCCTCCCCACACCCTCTCTCCCCACACCCCCACCCTCTCTCCCCCCTCCCCACACCCTCTCTCCCCCCACACCCCCACCCTCTCCCCCCACACCCCCACCCTCTCTCCCCCCTCCCCACACCCTCTCCCCACACCCCCACCTCCCCATTGAAGAAGAGAAGAGAGAGAGAGGGAGGCGGGGGGGGGAGTGGAGGCGAAAAACCCTGGAGGAAGACAAGCCCCATGTGGTCTCTTCTGCAGTTTTTCTGCTTGAAAAGAAAACTGAAAAATGCCCCCATCTCTGCTTCCAGCTTCTGTGAACCAGTCCATCTGTCTGCTGTGAAAGCTTGATGTGTGCAAACCCAGTCACCTTGGAAGAGAAGCATATGCTTGTAGAAATTCCACACTCAGGAATTGATTGGGGAAACAGGGGGGGGCTTGTGCATGTATAGCAAACTGACGGCACACAGAAACGTCTGTTTGACTCAGACCACCTGGAGTCCCCGCAGTCTGGACCCATGTGGTCGGCTGGCGTCCGTCTCGCTTCATCCCATTGTGGCTCGACATCGTCCCTTTCGCCACCCCGGTTTCCATCATTTGAGCTCTCCAGAAGAGACTTCTACAGTGCGATCCTTTTGTACTACCCCAGCCTCCGGCCCTCCACACCTCCTCCACCAGCACCTCCTCCACCAGCACCTCCTCCACCAGCCAGCCAGCCCAGCCCTCCTCCCCTCCCAGAGAGCCTCCATCTGGGCGCGGGCGTGGAAGCGAAAGGTCAGAGCAGACTGTGGGCGTCCTCATCTAGCCGTGGACGGCACAGAGCTTATGAATTCCAAAATGGCTCTTACCCGGCAAGCATTAACAGCATAATTGTCCTTCAGGAGTCTGTTTGGGCGGGGGAGGGGGTGGGGGGGTATGCTAAACGCTTCCCCTGCCACCAGGAGCTAGCAGGGCCCGGTCCAGTGACCCCCCCCCCCCCCCCATGGAGGAGCTGACAGAGTGGAGATGTGAGGGACTGAGAGAGACGTTGGCAGGCTGTCAGTCCCTCAAACAAAGCAGACAGCAAGAGACCTGCAGTCGGAGGCAGGGAGAGAGAGGACCTAAAGGCAGGGAGAGAGAGGACCTAGAGGCAGGGAGAGAGAGGACCTAGAGGCAGGGAGAGAGAGGACCTAGAGGCAGGGAGAGAGAGGACCTAGAGGCAGGGAGAGAGAGGACCTAGAGGCAGGGAGAGAGAGGACCTAGAGGCAAGGAGAGGACCTAGAGGCAGAGGCAGGGAGAGAGAGGACTTAGAGGCAGGGAGAGAGAGGACCTAGAGGCAAGGAGAGAGAGGACCTAGAGGCAGGGAGAGAGAGGACCTAGAGGCAGGGAGAGAGAGGACAAAGAGGCAGGGAGAGAAAGGACCTAGAGGCAGGGAGAGAGAGGACCTAGAGGCAGAGGCAGGGAGAGAGAGGACCTAGAGGCAGGGAGAGAGAGGACCTAGAGGCAAGGAGAGAGAGGACCTAGAGGCAGAGGCAAGGAGAGAGAGGACCTAGAGGCAGAGGCAGGGAGAGGACCTAGAGGCAGGGAGAGAGAGGACCTTTTCCTGATGGCACATGCCAAGTCTCCGTCTGAAGCCGCTACTGCACCTCGAAGAAATCACGAGAGTGTCGGTGACTTTCACTTCTCCTGTGTGTGCTCGGTCTGCTCCCTCCTCCGCCCCCCCTCACCCCTCACACACACCTGTCCTTTTCACTGACAGCCCCCCCCCCCCCCCCTCCTGGTCTCATGAATCCCAATCAGCCAAGGCCATCAGCCTCTTAAATAATGCAGCATCGCCGGTGCCACCTCCATTAGGGTGATAAATGCGTTACATCGGCAGCCGGCCTGCCCTGCCAAGTGTTTGCATAGCTGAGCTCCACTATTCTCGACACGTCCCTTTCATCTCAGCCAGCACAGGCTACACAGACAGAATGTGTTTATAGTTTGATTTTCTACAAAAAAAATACTACTCCAACCCTCTCAGCCACCGCCTGGCCTAAAAGCTTGCATTCCCAGCTCAGTCAGATTGGTCGAGAGTCTCACGCTGCCCTCACACAGTGGTGACAAGAAGCATGTTGGTGGACAGAGAGGAGGTGGATGGGACAGAGGACTGGGGTCATCGTTTCGGGGGTGGAGGTTGGTGGAGGTGGGAATCCTTAGTCCGGTTGTTGCGTGACCAGTGGCCTGGTCTCAGGAGGCCGTGAAGGTGAGGGGTCACCCCTCTCCTCCCCCGTCAGACGGATAAAGGAGCGAGCTGAAAATCCACTTGACCTGGCCGACCTGTCTGACAGGGAGCTTCCTCCTCAGGGCTGATCGGCTTGTGTCCCGGTCAGAGGGCGGCTCTGCTCCAACACCGGCCGGGAAGCAGAGCTCAGCAGGGCCTTCAGAGCTGGACACGGCCGCCCCACATGTGGGCCCAGACTACCCTAGGAGCTGAACCCTAAGAATCTGACTCAGACCTGGGTTCAGCACTTTAGTTGACTTGCCATCAGAAATACTGTAGTTGTGTAACTCTTTTTTTTTTCTTCAAAACCAAGACAAAACCAGCATGCCATCCAATGACCATTCTCTTCTTTTCTCCCCCACTTCCACAGGTCACTAAGGGGCATGAGAGCCTTGTTGGAGGCCAGCGAGGTAGCGAGCCCAAGCCAGAGCTGGTGACGGGGACATGGGCCTGTACCTCAGGGCTTCCTGTAGCACGCTCCTCCACGCCACGCGCCCCTCAGCCCCACCCGGCAGCAGCAGCAGCGCCCCCCACAGGGACCCCGCCCTGGGCACCAGCCCCCGCCCCGGCCCCCCGCCTCCGCAGGCCCAGCACCAAGCAGCAGCCACGCCGGTAAACACACACACATTTACACACCCTCACACATGCTCACACCAGCGCTCAGACACAGAAACGACTGCCTTCACTGGTAACTAGACACACAGATGTGTCAGCTAAAAGCATAAGCAATCAGACAAGAAAACGTGCCTGAAAACCAACACCTTCACTGACAGACGGACATGCGCACACACACACACTCACACACCCAGCCCCGTCCCTAGTCTCACCCACTGGCCAGACCCACAGACGAAGCATAGTCAGTGCAGCGAGGCTGGCGGGCGAGGCAGCGAGGCGGGAGAGGCAGCGAGGCAGGGTAATGCAGTGGAGAGAGGGGCAGTGACAGGCTCCCAGACAGGAGGTAACACAGAGAGATTGAGTGTCCTCCTGTGATAAGAAGAGGAAGGCTCCCAGGAGTCCTGCCTGCCAGCCTGCTGTCCCAGCTCAGACACAGCGGAGCAGGGAACGTGTATGGGGGTGTCAGCCTCTCTCCGCCTGCCAGCACCCCCACTTCCCTATCCCCCTGCCCTAACAGCCCAACCATGGCTTTTTTCCCTCCTTTCCCTCCTTTCTCTCTTTCTCTCTCTCTTTCTCTCTCTCTCTTTCTCTCTCTCTCTCTCTTTGCCATCTGGGTATTCTGACATAGTACCGCACACAGTCCTAGATAGAGGAGAGAGAGAGAGAGAGTGTCTGGGGTATCTCAGGCGTTAATGGAAGCTTTAGGATGCCGACGTGTCTCATCAGCGCTCTGTCAGGGCCGCTCTACAGCGTTTGGGAGGACGGCTCTGTCAGGGCCCCTCTGCAGCGTCTGGGAGGACGGCTCTGTCAGGGCCCCTCTGCAGCGTCTGGGAGGACGGCTCTGTCAGGGCCAGTCTGCAGCGTGTGGGAGGACGGCTCTGTCAGGGCCGCTCTGCAGCGTCTGGGAGGACGGCTCTGTCAGGGCCCCTCTGCAGCGTGTGGGAGGACGGCTCTGTCAGGGCCCCTCTGCAGCGCCTGGGAGGACGGCTCTGTCAGGGCCCCTCTGCAGCGTCTGGGAGGACGGCTCTGTCAGGACCGCTCTGCAGCGTGTGGGAGGACGGCTCTGTCAGGGCCGCTCTGCAGCGTGTGGGAGGACGGCTCTGTCAGGGCCCCTCTGCAGAGTGTGGGAGGACGGCTCTGTCAGGGCCGCTGGCTCTGTCAGGGCCGCTCTGCAGCATCTGGGAGGACGGCTCTGTCAGGGCCCCTCTGCAGCGTCTGGGAGGACGGCTCTGTCAGGGCCCCTCTGCAGCATCTGGGAGGACGGCTCTGTCAGGGCCGCTCTGCAGCATCTGGGAGGACGGCTCTGTCAGGGCCGCTCTGCAGCGTCTGGGAGGACGGCTCTGTCAGGGCCCCTCTGCAGCGTGTGGGAGGACGGCTCTGTCAGGGCCGCTCTGCAGCATCTGGGAGGACGGCTCTCTCAGGGAGGAGCGGAGACAGATTTTCATCTGTTAGTGCCGGCGAGGAGACAGGAGGGGGGTGGAGGAGGGGCTGTGGGTGTGGCTAGCCGGTCTGGAACAAAGCATTACTACACCGTACCGTTCTGATATCGGGTGATTTGTCATAGAGCAAAAAAAACTAATCGATCTGTTTACGAATGCTTAATAGCTCGATGCCTCGGGGAGGCCAAGCAAGTCAACTGACCAAAGAACCCCCGCCGCCCCTCCCCCGCCCCCTGTCCCTCCGCCCCTGCCCCCCCCGCCTCGCCCCTGTCCATATCTCCTCCAGGGTTCCAGCTCTTGGTAGACGCTCCAAGTAGCCTTCTCTAATGAGGATGTCTGATCCTGTCACTGTCAAGGAGACTAGCGACACCATGAGAGGTCTGGAGATGGAGGAGAGCCCGCCCGCCCCCTCTTCAGAGGACGGCCCCGCCCCCTCGTCAGAGGACGGCCCCGCCCCCTCGTCAGAGGACGGCCCCGCCCCCTCGTCAGAAGACGGCCACGCCAAGATTGACAGCAGGAAGCGGGACACTCCGCCCCAACCTGAACCCGACCGAGATGAAAGCTGCTGCCAAGACAAGAATGACACTCAGGTAAAAACATAAACATTTTACAACAAGTAAAAAAGATCTACCTTTCCAAACTACATGGTTGTATTCACCCCCGGGCTCAGACACACCTTCACGTCCCTCCCTCCTTCCCACCCTCGCACACCCACATATTCCATAAGTCTCCTAATCAACCTTCAACCACTCCAGTTTCCCTACTGGAGTGCAGTATGTCAGCTGAAGGGGTTCAGTAAAGCTTTGGGGAACGTAGAGAAGGTGTATGCAGTGAAATGGAAAGGAACAGGGGTCCGGGGAGGAGGGAGGGAGGGAGGGGGGGGGGGGAGGAGGGAGAGTGTTAAGCAAGTGTGGCATTATTGGGCTTTGTAATGGCGAGCAGAGCAGAGCGGGAGGAAATAATTGCTTTCCGATACAGAACTGGCTCGGGGACTCTGGGGAGTCCCCTGGCAAAGCACAACCAATCAATTGTCAGATAATTGAGTTATGAGAACCAACGGAAGCGGTCTACTCCGACCCGCCCCACCCCCCCTCCCCACCCAGTTATTATACACTTGAAGGTTAAGGTTGCCTGGTAGTTTCTTTTTTCCTGCAGAGTCCAACATTATTTTCCCCCCTCTGACAGGTGAGCAGGTAGTTCTCCCTCGGTACAGACATGACATTTCTCTCGTGCGTTCTCCCGTTTGTGAAGAGTCGTGACCCTGCTCATGTCTGTGTCCTACCTCCCCGATGCCCCCCCTCCTACCTGGAGGGAGGGCCTGGGGTGAGGCAGGGAGAGAGGCAGGGAGAGAGGCAGGGAGAGAGGCAGGGAGAGAGGCAGGGAGAGAGGCAGGGAGAGAGGCAGGGAGAGAGGCAGGGAGAGAGGCAGGGAGAGAGGCAGGGAGAGAGGCAGGGAGAGAGGCAGGGAGAGAGGGGAGTTGTTGAGCCCGGAGTTTTAACAGGCTTCCTGGGGAGAGGCATGCAGGAGGAGAGGCAGATAATCTCCATCTCAAATCCCAGTTTATCCACCGACTTCTCCCGCCTCACCCCTAGTGGGGTGGGGATGGGGAGGCAGGACGAATGTCTATGCCGCCATCTGTCTCCTCCGCCTCAGCGAACGGCGGCGCCTCGGTGCCCACACGGCCGCGTGTCCGACCGGTGTGCAGCGGACGCCCGCTCCCTCGCGCCCCTTCTAACGCAGCCTCCCCCCCCAAGTCTGGAAACCAGAGAGGTGCCCTCGCTTCCCTTTCAAGCACATGCTCCACTCTCCAGTACCCGTTAGCCTGCATTGTTACAGCTGACACGCTCCACTCTCCGGTACCCGTTAGCCTGCAGCGTTACAGCTGACATGCTCCACTCTCCGGTACCCGTTAGCCTGCAGCGTTACAGCTGACATGCTCTACTCTCCGGTACCCGTTAGCCTGGAGCGTTACAGCTGACATGTGGAGGCCGGACACGCAGGGAGGTGGAACATTGGTTTCAAGCCCCCAACAGGTTCTGCAAAAACCCACAAAAGGTTTGCTTCACGGAAGAAAAAATATATCAAAATAAAAGATTAAACGGTTGTTGTTTTTTTAACGTTAAAACCAAACGACCTCATAGAGCCCCTTTCTCCTCCTTTGTGTCATTCCACTCGTGATTGTCCCGGTCGTTCATTGCTGAGGAGAGTCACCCGTGTGCCCACACCAAGCGCTCCACTCCCTTTAAACATTGCTGTTGATTCATTTTGTCTCGTTGCCCAGCGGGAGTTGTCGGGATCAGCAGGGAGGAGACCCAAGGTACTGTGGCAAGAGGCATGTCTACCCGTGCTCGCCTGTCTTGTGAACCCTTTTGGGGTTTATTTTGATCCGAGGATGATTCATGAATTATTTAGTTTCAGTTATCATTAGCAAAACATGTTTGTGTGGGAAATTTCTTCCATATTTTTTCCTCTCTGGTATTCGTGTGTGTGTTCTTGGTGCACGTTGTTTTGGGTTGTTCCTCTAACTGTAATACTAATGCATCCATACACCCAGTTATTTAACCAATAACCTCAACAGGCCAAGTTGACCGAACTGACAATGTGCATGGTCGATATTTGAACTGAAACCCCACTCCCTCACGTTAAGAAGTGCAGTATGCTGTGGGTGGCTTGAACTTGTTTCTTGGTTTCCTTTTCCCATAGTGCTTGGTGTGTGTGTGGGGTACCATCTATCTGTCCCATAGTGCTTGGTGTGTGTGTGTGTGGGGTACCATCTATCTGTCCCATCCTGACTCTCTTCTTCACCCTCACCCCTCCTTCCCCCCTCCCAGTCTAACTCAAAGTTAAAGTTAGTTCGGAGCCTGGCTGTTTGCGAAGAGTCCTCTCCTCCCCCTCCCACTACTGATCTGCCTGGAGACCACCAGGTAATCCCTCTCCCCCTGTAAGGATGTTCACCACCTCACCACCTCCCCTCTCCCCCTGCAGGGTTGTTCACCACCTCCCCTCTCCCCCTGTAGGGATGTTCACCACCTCACCACCTCCCCTCTCCCCCTGCAGAGATGTTCACCACCTCCCCTCTCCCCCTGTAGGGATGTTCACTACCCCACCACCTCCCCTCTCCCCCTGTAGGGATGTTCACCACCCCCCCCTCTCCCCCTGCAGGGATGTTCACCACCTCCCCTCTCCCCCTGTAGGGATGTTCACTACCCCACCACCTCCCCTCTCCCCCTGCAGGGATGTTCACCACCTCCCCTCTCCCCCTGCAGGGATGTTCACCACCTCCCCTCTCCCCCTGCAGGGATGTTCACCACCTCCCCTCTCCCCCTGCAGGGATGTTCACCACTTCCCCTCTCCCCCTGCAGGGATGTTCACCACCTCCCCTCTCCCCCTGTAGGGATGTTCACTACCCCACCACCTCCCCTCTCCCCCTGTAGGGATGTTCACCACCTCCCCTCTCCCCCTGCAGGGATGTTCACCACCTCCCCTCTCCCCCTGTAGGGATGTTCACTACCCCACCACCTCCCCTCTCCCCCTGCAGGGATGTTCACCACCTCCCCTCTCCCCCTGCAGGGATGTTCACCACCTCCCCTCTCCCCCTGCAGGGATGTTCACCACTTCCCCTCTCCCCCTGCAGGGATGTTCACCACCTCCCCTCTCCCCCTGCAGGGATGTTCACCACTTCCCCTCTCCCCCTGCAGGGATGTTTACCACCTCCCCTCTCCCCCTGCAGGGATGTTCACCACCTCCCCTCTCCCCCTGCAGGGATGTTCACCACCTCCCCTCTCCCCCTGCAGGGATGTTCACCACCTCCCCTCTCCCCCTGCAGGGATGTTCACCACCTCCCCTCTCCCCCTGCAGGGATGTTCACCACCTCCCCTCTCCCCCTGCAGGGATGTTCACCACCTCCCCTCTCCCCCTGCAGGGATGTTCACCACCTCCCCTCTCCCCCTGCAGGGATGTTCACCACCTCCCCTCTCCCCCTGCAGGGATGTTCACCACCTCACCACCTTCCCTCTCCCCCTGTAGGGATGTTCACCACCTCCCCTCTCCCCCTGTAGGGATGTTCACCACCTCCTACCTCTCCAGCACATTAGCTGCTGTCCAGTAGACAACCATCTCATGCATATTTATGCCTCCAGGGGTGCAAGTCCTCCGATACTGAAGCATGCATCCCCCAGTAACCCCTCCCTGTCCTGCTGTAGCCGTCCACTCATACAGAGCCTCCAGATACATGTTTGTCTTTTTTTCCGGCCATATCAAGGCTTCAGATATTCTCCTTATTTGTTTTAACGTGTTTTAAACTCCCGTCACTTCATTTTTGATTGAATACCTTTTGAGTGTTGATGCTCCTGCTTTGATTCACTTCACACAATTTGTGATTAATCTGTTATTTAGTTCCAGCTGAAGTGTAGCTCCTTAAGTATTTGCGCAACATGAAATCCAAGAACGCTTGAACTAAACAAAAAAGGTGAGGTACAAAGAGATTAATCTATTGAGATAAGTCGTTAAAATCCTCCTGGAAAATGTATTTGAAGCCAAGCCTCAATTAAATACCTTGTGCTTTTGTGAAATGGTAGTCAGAGCTTTTAATTCTACCCCTTCTGATGGAGAGAATAGTCTCGTTTTTTGTTCAGACGGTTTACCGTTGAAACCTCAATCAGGAGAGGAGACTGTCTGACTGAGGGAATTAAACAAACGAAGAAAAAAAGAATTCCCGCCCTGCCTGAGAGAATAGGCAGGGTGTAACTCTCTTGACTCCATCAGACAGATTGATGTCCTTGAACGGAGAAATTAGATTTCCATTCTAGGAATTCAGTGCTTTTTTTTTCTCTTCCTATCTCTTTATTCACCCACCCTCCCTCCCCCCTACGCACCCTCCCTCCCCCCTACGCACCCTCCCTCCCCCCTACCCACCCTCCCTCCCCCCTACGCACCCTCCCACCCCCCTACCCACCCTCCCTCCCCCCTACCCACCCTCCCTCCCCCCTACCCACCCTCCCTCCCCCCTACGCACCCACCCCCCTACGCACCCTCCCCCCTACCCACCCTCCCTCCCCCCTACCCACCCTCCCTCCCCCCTACGCACCCACCCCCCTAAGCACCCTCCCCCCTACCCACCCTCCCTCCCCCCTACGCACCCACCCCCCTACGCACCCTCCCACCCCCCTACCCACCCTCCCTCCCCCCTACGCACCCACCCCCCTACCCACCCTCCCTCCCCCCTAAGCACCCTCCCTACCCCCTACGCACCCTCCCTCCCCCCTACGCACCCTCCCTCCCCCCTACCCACCCTCCCTCCCCCCTACGCACCCACCCCCCTACGCACCCACCCCCCTACGCACCCTCCCTCCCCCCTACGCACCCTCCCACCCCCCTACGCACCCTCCCTCCCCCCTACCCACCCTCCCTCCCCCCTACCCACCCTCCCTCCCCCCTACGCACCCTCCCTCCCCCCTACGCACCCTCCCTCCCCCCTACGCACCCTCCCTCCCCCCTAAGCACCCACTCCCTTTCTGCAGCACTAAAGCTCAGCTCGCAGCCTGCCGCTCTCCCAGCCTGGTTTCCCAGACCAGAGCGTTCTTCATACGTAAACACTCCAGCTTTCCATCACAGAGAGAGAAGCAGCGGGGAGAATAACCCCCCTCCCCTCTGCGTCATGTCGAGTGCTTGTTCTACTTTGCTCTACTTTTGTATCGAGTCTGAAAGGAGAAATCGAGGGCTTTTCTGCCCCAAATTCGCTATCAAAGGGAAATGCTTGGAGGGAGAAGTTGCCGGGTCCAGAGACGCACCGCAGGGTGTTAGCGTTCCAGGCCAGAGGGGACACAAAGCTTTGCTCTGGCAGCCGCTTCATACACTCTGCTTTTCTCTGGCCACCTTACCGAGTGCAGCTACTAATAACCTGAGGCACCATTTTTTTTTTTTTTTATTTGAACGCCAAAGCTAGAATTCACTTGGGGCCTCCCCTCCTATTTTAAGGTAGGGCGAGTCAAGGTCAGCTCTCGGCTGCTTACGCACCAGATATAGGTACAAGCCCCACGGCACGGGGATTATTGAAGTCGTTTTCTTTAACTCGGCTTTAATGGGTTTCTCGTCCCTTTGGTCTAAATTCATAGTTGATACCGTGAGTCTTTCTCACTCTCTCACTTTACCCAAGCTGAGCGGAAGCCTTAATGACTAAACTATGAAACTGTGTGGCAAGAGAATCACTGGCTCTTCAGCGGTGTCAGAGAGTAGTTGAGGTTCTTTATTGGAGTTCAAAAAGCCGTGAGTGTGAATTTAAACTTATGTTGGTAGTCTGCGCACAATGTGACCCCTTTGATTATCCCTCGACAAACTAAACATCTGATCTATAGGTTGAATGTGAAGTTGTGAATGTGAAGAAAACTACACCAGGTATAACGAAAGAACAACTTTGTCTTCCAGGAAGAAATTCAAATCCAGCTGTCCCAGCCGTACGACAAAGAGGAATCCTCTCCGCTTGTCAGAGATGAGGAGAAGAGTGTTGAGAGGCTGGACAAAACTGAAAGGATGCCAAGAAAGATGTTATCCAGAGGTGTGTTGCGTTCCGCATGTCTCCACTCTCGTTAACTAAGTAAAACAACTTCCACCCAGAGTTGTTTTTGTTTCCAAACCTTTTCCTCTCCCTCCCTCAGATTCCAGTCAGGAATACACCGACTCCACCGGGATTGACCTCCACGAGTTCTTAGTTAACACGCTGAAAAACAACCCCAGGTGTGTAGTCATGCCACTCATTTCCAGCTCCTTTGTGCGCCGTGACGAGCACAGCTGTCGTTCGTTTCGACTGACGATCGTGCAACCGCTCGCTCGCCAAAAGGTTACCTCGGAACACTTGTCGTCTTCATCAGTCGATGACTAATTGCTGTGTGTGTGGTACCCAGCGGTAATGAGATGAGTGCTGGAACAACTCCTCTCCAGACACACTCATTCTTCCGTTTCCCATTTCTTCCTCAAAGGGACAGAATGATGTTGCTGAAGCTGGAACAGGACATTCTCGACTTCATCAGTAACAACGAGTGAGTCTCTGCAGTCCCTCACGCCTCACATTCCCTGCCAACCCAATAAGCTGTTTCCTTATCATTTGTAATAAAGCCATGCATAATTTGGTACGAGTTCGTGGTTCCTCACGGGCCCCGGAGGAGAGCTAATGAGATTTGACTCTGGGCTATGTCGGGGCGGTACTGGCTGGAACAAGTGTTTCTAATTGTCCCTCCGTCATCCCGTCTGAATTATTGATCGTCTCTCTGGTGTGTTTTTTTCCGGCCCCACCAGAAGCCAGAAGAGGAAGTTCCCCCCGATGACCTCCTACCACAGGATGCTGCTGCATCGAGTCGCCGCATACTTCGGCCTCGAACACAACGTTGACCAAACAGGGAAATCGGTTATTATCAACAAAACGAGTAACACAAGGATGTGAGTCATCTCTCTCTCTCTTTCCCTCTCTCTTTCCCTCTCTCTTTCCCTCTCTCTCTCTCTCTTTTTCTCCCTCTCTCTCTCTCGCCCTCTCTTTCTCTCGCCCTCTCTTTCTCTCCCTCTTTCTCTCCTTCTCTCCCTCTCTCTCTCTCTCTTTCTCTCTCTCTCTCTCTCTCTCTCTCTGTTTCTCTCCCTCTCTCTGCATCTCTCCGTCTGGAACTTGCACGTAACACACACAGACTTTTTCTCGCTCTCTGCCACATCCAAGAATTCAATTTCTCTGCTCTGGTCTAATTCATATGGCTTAGGCTGCAGAAATTACTGTCTCCGTATCTTCTGCAGAGGCAAAACAGATTTTCCCTTTGCCGTACTTGCCGTACTCCGAAATGAGTTTTGGGTGGGACGAAACTTAATTATCTGCGGTTTTCAATATTGCAGGAATGGTGGGGAAACGATGAGGTTGTGTTTATGAGGTGAAAAGGGAGATGGTGTAAACATCTCAGGTTTTTCTGGGAACGTTGCGACAACTGCACTTTTTCACTGCTCCTCATTCCCACTCCTTCCATCCCCACCCCTCCATCTCTCCTCAGACCCGATCAGAAGTTTTCGGAACACATCAAAGACGACAAAAGCGAGGACTTCCAGAAGCGGTACATTCTCAAAAGGGACAACTCCACCTCTGACAAAGATGACAACATGGTATGTGTTTGTTTGATGTCAAAGGGTCACATCTTGAACCACTGAGACAAGGGGGAAGGGGAGGAGAGGTGGTAGTTAGTCTTAGCAATTCCATGCAGTAGTTTATGGTGAATGAAACTTCATAAGGCTGTGAGGCCAGTTATCGAAAAGTATTTAATAAATATCACTTTTTGAGCTGTGCGCTTGAAGTAGTGTTTGAAGACCTTAATGCTGGTGTTTCAGATGCGGATGCGACTGAAGGACGACCGGAGGAGCAAGTCCATCGAGGAGAGGGAGGAGGAGTACCAGAGAGCCAGAGACAGGATCTTTGCTCAAGATGTTAGAATCTTTTCATGAGTTTCTTCTCCTGAGAATAACATTTACATATGTAGTTGTGTTTTTTATGGTTTATCCGATCGTTTGTACCGCAATACAAAACTAACAGTTATCTTATTTCACAGGGTCCAGATGGGTTTGCTCTTGAAAAAAGGTTTGCTTAAAAAAAAATTATACAAACTTTGATTTGTTTGGGGAAATGCTGAAGGGCGACTTTAATAGGACGCCTGCTTCCAAATAACACAGCGCTCCTCTCACCCTGTCCCCAGGATACAAGAAGACGATGCTTGCAACAGCACACAGCAACGACGAAAGATCTTCAGGTAAATCACCCCCCTGCTCCCTCTCCTCCTCCCTCGTAGAGCGTTAATAAACCACAAGCTGTGTAATCACCAGCCTCCTCGCCACGCCTTCACCCCGCCTCGCAGGTTAAAAGACGGCCGTTCGGGCAACAGTCGCCAGAGCAGCTCGGAGAACGAGCCCAAGTCCTCAGACCCGCGGCCCTGGAGCAGCACCGACTCCGACAGCTCCAACCGGAACCTGCGACCGGCCATGACCAAGGCCAGCAGCTTCAGCGGGATCTCCGTCCTCCTGCGAGGAGACAGCTCCGTCCTCCTGCGAGGAGACAGCTCTGGGAGCTGTAAGAGCATCGGACGCTTGTCCAAGACCGGTACGTTCTAAGCCCTCTTGTTTTCCCGCCGTTTGGGAGTGCGCTCGTTTTGCTACTCGGGGTAGCTCTGAAAGGGGTTTCCGGTGTTAGGTTACACTGAACTCCATCGAGCTGAGCTACCTTGGGTTCCAAAGGGATCCCGACTGCTTCACCCGTGTCCATCCTCCACCTTCTGGGTCTGGCAGCTGTCCATCCTCCACCTTCATACTCAGGCTGGGTCTGACAGCTGTCCATCCTCCACCTTCATACTCAGGCTGGGTCTGACAGCTGTCCATCCTCCACCTTCATACTCAGGCTGGGTCTGACAGCTGTCCATCCTCCACCTTCATACTCAGGCTGGGTCTGACAGCTGTCCATCCTCCACCTTCATACTCAAGCTGGGTCTGACAGCTGTCCATCCTCCACCTTCATACTCAGGCTGGGTCTGGCAGATGTCCATCCTCCACCTTCACACTCAGGCTGGGTCTGACAGCTGTGCACCACCTGTTGCAGCAGCCAGCCAGGTGCTCTCTAACTTTCTGTCAGAGAAGATTTGTTAAACACTGACAAAGCAGAGGTTCAGAAGGGCAGACTGGAAGAATGTTATTAATGACAGCAATATTTTGTGAACACAGCTTTTGAACCCTCTTGGCTGTTATACAGCCCACTGTAAGGGGTGTCTATTTAAGGTTCTAGAAAAAAATGGTTTGTGGTTCCAATTATGCAATGTCAAAAACCAGTGTTCTTGGAAAGCTTTTTTTTTTTTTTTTTCTTTTCTTTTTTTATATCTAAGTAACTCAACCAGTTGACAGTAATCTGCTGAAATAGACAATACTGTCAACTCCAAGCATCCTTGCAGCCATTTGCCAACACAAAATGGATGCCTGTAGTGTAGGTGTGTCATTGTCCAGTCACGCGCCACCCTGAGCAAGAAGTGATGATGGTCACTTCTTTTCTGGTCTTGTTTCTGCTCCTCATGTAGCTATAGACTGCTCTTCATCACCACCCTTCCTCACCTCATGTAGCTATAGACTGCTCCTCATCACCACCCTTCCTCACCTCATGTAGCTATAGACTGCTCTTCATCACCACCCTTCCTCACCTCATGTAGTCCGTATTCAGATTCAATTCACTGGTTACTTCATACATGGGAAAAAGATTTTTAAAAATTATCAGTTTGAGGTATTTCCTGCCTGTTGTAACAAAACCTTTGTATGTGACGGTTGATGAGCTTCTTTTCTTTTGTCTCATCTTGAATCCCAAACCTGTGAGTCCCCCCCCCTCCCACCTCATGAATGTCAACAACTGACTTTCTCAATTATGTTTTATTTAGCTTCATAGCTTAGATCTTGATCATTTTAATGATCTAATTATGTGATGGTTTCATTAAGCGTACATTGCACCACCGTGGTTGTGCATGGAAAACAAAGTGAATAGCTAAATGAAGACATTAATCAAGAAATTAATTAACATGTCATTTAGTGCTGATGAAATCATTATCTTTTTCAATTTTATGACGGCATTCCTCCCACAGGTAATTAGAATAGATAATTAGTTATGTACGTTTGGAATTTAAAATCTGACCCCGCATTTTGTAAAGAATTCTCCGAAGACCTTAGCTAGCATCTCAAAAGTACGTAACTAACTTGGAGCGAACGCTCAATGTAAACACAGGATTATCGAACCCGCTATGAAAACACTGAATTCAACCTTCCACCACACGTCCTCCTTGCTAACCTACTGACCTCAGGCATGCTACTCATACTGTCTTTGTAAGACTAGATAAGCATGGTTCCTCTGCTGTGTCTTTCAGCTAAGACCTTCTCCTTCCTCCCTCTCCTTCCTTCCTTCCTTCTTTCCTCTCCCTCTGTCCTTCCCTCCCTTCCCTCCCTCTCCTCCCCCCTTCAGGTTCTGACTCGTCTAGTAGTGTAGGGTCGTCCACGGGTTCTCTGTCTCGCTCCCAGCCGCCCCTCCCTATGGCCCCGGCCCTCACCCAGACGGGCCTGCCCCCCCTGGGCCCCCTGCCCCCCCTGGGCCCCCTGGGCCCCCTGGCCCCCTGCTCCAGTAGCTCTGTGTTGTACGAGGTGGGCCGGAGTGCCCCTGCTCCAACGCCGGCCTCCGCTAACGCTAGCTACTATTTGCTTCCACTTGAAGCCACAGGGATACTGCCAGGAAGTATCCTGGTCAACCCACACACAGGTTGGTACCTTAACCCCACCCCCCCCCCCCCCCTCCCTGGTTCAGGTCAGGTGACCACACACTGGAGGCCAGACGTGGGCGGGGCTTGGGGAGACTGGCCACCACACTTTGTCTTGTTTGTCTTTGTGCTTTCACGTTTTGAAACCTGTCTTATCCTTCAAAACTAACAACCCTCACAGCCTGCTACTTATTCTCTAACTTGTTCCTTTAACGGCGGTGTTCAGGGAAGGGAGAGAGTGTTGTGATGGAGGAGGGCTGTGTTTGGGAGGGGGGGTTTATCTTGCTCTCTGGAGTGAAGTTGGTGAGAGGATACACAAGCTAAACAGCCAACAGTCATGCATTATTTATGCCTGTTTGAGTTTGGAGGCCGTATATGGAGTATTTGGGGGAGCGATAATTAGAAGTTGCCTCGACGCTTTGATTGTCCTTTTAGAAAGTAAACTGAATCAACGTTTTTTTTCCTCGAATTATGAGTTGACAGAGGAAGTCGCTGTCTAATGATGCGGCTTGCATGCAAATGAGACTGCCCTTCCCTCACTCCCTCCCCCCCCTCCCTCCTTCCCGCCCCCCCCCCCCCCCCTCCCTCCCTCACTGAGCAGAAGCACTTTGAGAAACGATAGCTGTCTGACTAGATCAATATAGGCGACGTTGGTCAAAACAAATTCCCCAAAGTGTTGCTGAGATGGGGATAATGAAGCCACACTCCTCGTGTTATTGAATATAGAAAATAATGAATAGTCTGCTCTCTGATGTATAATATATTCTGTCTTCTCTCTGCCTTGTCCGGTCCCACGTTCTTAAATATGCGCTGGGCTGATAAGGCTGGCTATATGGCTGGCACTAATATGTTTTTCAAGAGCCAGCCAGTGTGTGTAATTGCTTATTGACCTTTCCTAAGGAGTTGGCAAATGGGAAAGTCTTCTGTTCATCCATGAGGCCCAGAAATTAATTTTGCACCTGACGGCATAAAGTGAGAGAGAGAGGGGTGCTTTTCAGGGTCACGGCACGGTTACTGTGACGGGCGCACGTAGATCACCGCTCGCAAAATGTTTTTTTTGTCCACCCCACACTCACCTCCCATGTCACGGGACAACTAACGTATGTCGGGAGAAACCAGCCTGGCAACACATCTCCATCTTTGATATTAAATTCAGAGAAACGCTTTCACAAGCTGTCCTCTCAACTCAGGACAACCATTGCTGCGTAAAACAGCCAAAGAACCCACTGAACTGGCTTGTCTCGTGACACGCCTATATTAGTGATGTGCCCTTCGCAGATGCACAGAGAATACCAATTGAGGATAAACCAGCGGAGAGAGCTCTGGGTGATGTGATGGATAAGCCGAACACTGGAGCCGAGTGTCTCTGAATTACTCTGTGGCAGTTCCCTTTCTTACATGAAAAATACCTTCTCCTTAGGAAAAGGCTTTCAGAGTGAGGCTATTTCCCGGCGCGAAACGCATGCATACTTTAATGCATTCAACCCCAACTCAGGAAATACTCCCAAGATTCTTTTTTTTCCCTTTTTTTTTTCTTTCCATCAGCAATTCAGAAAAGAGCCTTCGGAGCAGGAGGAGAGAGGAGGGAGGAGGGCAAATACATTAAAGTTCATTATCCAGCCTAGCTGGGATGTTACAGATTCTCAGTGTCGCTGATCCGCTCTTCCCCTGCTCTCTCCCTCCCCCCGAGCACGCTGAATTACACATCTATTACAAATGTTTGCACAGACACGACGTGTATGTAGGAATATGTAAATGTATTCACCTTCCAATGTCCATCCCTGTGGTGATGTGGGGCTGAACGCAGGACTGAACATCTCTGTTCACACGTGCCCATCTCTCGCTCAGATTCTGTGTATGAAGAGGAGGATGACTGGCGGGGCTGAGGGCTCAGGGTTGAGGGCTCAGGGTTGAGGGCTGAGGGTTGAGGGCTCAGGGTTGAGGGCTCAGGGCTGAGGGCTCAGGGTTGAGGGCTCAGGGTTGAGGGCTGAGGGCTCAGGGCTGAGGGCTGAGGGCTGAGGGCTCAGGGCTCAGGGCTCAGGGCTGAGGGCTCAGGGCTGAGGGCTCAGGGTTGAGGGCTCAGGGCTGAGGGCTCAGGGCTGAGGGTTGAGGGCTCAGGGTTGAGGGCTCAGGGTTGGTTAAAGCTGTTGTGTTGTTCCCCTGTCATGAGCTGTGGTCCTCTCTCTCCAGGCCAGCCCTTTGTGAACCCAGACGGCAGTGCCGTGATCTACAACCCTGGCATGGTGCCCCCACCCCAGGGCCGGACCCAGCCCCCGGCCCCCTCCGGCCACCACCAGCCCTCGCTCTCCAATCACACCCTCGCACAGGTCAGTTCACACATGCCCCCAACCATCGCAGTTCACACACACATCTGGGACCAACACAATTCACACACACACATGCCCTCACACACACACACACGCCCTCACACAGGTCAGATCACACACACACATACCCTCACACAGATCAGATCACACACACACGCCCAACATGAGACCCTGACACCAAGCCCACAGATTTAGTGTTTCCTCTTAAACAGTGTTTTCTTGGCTTGTCTGAATGGGCTTGGTTGATTTGCACCTCTGGGCATCTTCCACCCGTTTTGGAAACTTTGTGACCAGCAGCTCTCCTTAGTCATGGCCCCTGTCATAATAAATGTGGTTCAAGTGTCAACTGAACACCAAGAACCCCCCCCCACACACAAGCCCCTGCTGTCATTAGCATGCATACCAGCGATCAGGACCAGCAGCCTCCAGAGCTCTCTTTTCTCTCTCTCTCTCTCTCTCTCTCTCTCTCTCTCTCTCTCTCTCTCTCTCTCTCTCTCTCTCTCTCTCTCTCTCTCTCTCTCTCTGTCTCTCTGTCTCTCTGTCTCTCTGTCTCTCTGTCTCTCTGTCTCTCTGTCTCTCTCTCTCTCTCTCTCTCTCTCTCTCTCTCTCTCTCTCTCTCTCTCCGTCAGACAGACAGTCTCTCTGGGAAAGAAAACCCCCACTAAAAAACAGAAGGGGGTCCCAAGGGGTTGAGCTTCATTAGTGAGGAAAATCAAGGCTGGTAATTGAGTTGACCTGTGCAGCGCGGTAGCACAGCCCAGGGGTTGGTTAGGGGGAAGGTGTGGCCGTCTTGCCCTCCCCGTGGAGCAGAGCCCCTGTAATTGAGACACCGTCAGGGACTCGAGGTGAGCCGTCTGGGCAAGGTGACGCCGAGCGTAGGCCTGTCATTTTGAACCCCAGAAGGCTTCTTGTGACTTTCCACATTTTAATATCCCCTAAATGATTTTTCACCGGTCGACCTTGGTGGATGATGTTTCATATTACAGACTTGTATTGACAGAGCTCTTTGTCCTAATTAACGGCATTATCGTTAAGTTGTGTTCATTCCCTTTGGGCTCGCTCTCTCTCTCTCTCTCTTTTTCCATAAACTAATATCCCTACTTCACCTCTATAGACCTCTACCCTGCTTGTTCAGCGGGGAACAAAACACCATCTCCTCTTGCACTGTTTTCTGTCCTCACTATTTCTTTGACTAAAACGCCCTGACCTCCTCCTCCTGCTCTCTCCTCTTCCTCCTCCTCTTCCTCTCCGGCCTCCTTCGCCCCCCAGCCGTCGCGGCCCCTGCAGACGTCCAGTCAGCCGGTCCAGTACTCTGCAGCCCCGTATCCCGCACAGCTCGTCTCCGTCTCCCCTAACCAACAATACACTGTGGTACCTGTCTCCTCTACGCTGCCCTGTACTGCCCTGCACTTACCTGCTGTACCCGGCGCTAACCTGCTGTACCCGGCGCTAACCTGCTGTACCTTGCGCTAACCTAATCTGTGCTAGCCTGCGCTAACCTGTGCTAGCCTGCCCTAACCTGTGCTATCCTGTACTAACCTGCTCTAGCTTGTACTGACCTGCATTACTTTGCACTCCTTTGCACTACCCTGTGCTAGCCTGCTTTAACCTGTGCTAGCCTGCTTTACCCTGTGCTAGCCCGCTTTACCCTGTGCTAGCCTGCTTTACCCTGTGCTAGCCTGCTTTACCCTGTGCTAGCCTGCACACCACACTTCACCTCAGCTCTGCTTGTGTCCTGGTTGCTGTCTCGGTACCTCAGCCCGTTAACCCTGAGTGGGGAACTGCCCTGTTGATTGTGATGTGAGCCGGTTGTCTGGTGACCAGACCCACTGCTGTGGTGTGGTCACCCTGCATCTTCTGGAGGGTTATGTCCCTACAGAAAATGTAGAGACAGCTACGTCATCGTACTGTGTAGTTTTTGTGTAACTTTTACTTCTTTTTTTTTGTAAAAGTGTAACTTTTGTTCTTCATTAGCATTGGAAGTTGGTTGAGGTTTTTGTCCAGTAAAGAATGAACACTTTCTGTTAAAAAAATAATAATAAAAAAAAGGATATTACAGGGTCATTTGCTGTAGACTATGATCGATGGCTCTGATGAATAAGAAATGAGGAAAAGTCTATCTAGTGAAATGAATGGAGCACGATTCTATTTTTGGTTAATGCCCACTGGCCCTGTGAATGCCTAATGTGACGTCTGGATCGGAGCATCGTTTGAGCGCACACACAGAATACAAACTCGGGGGCAGTGATAGTTGCTGAAGTTTCTCAGGAAAAGTTTATTATCTCAACTTCTCCAGGCAAATCGAATTTAATCTTTTCCAACAGTGAAGAACCGCTCCCTAGTAAAATCTAATTAATATGAATGATTAATCAAATCTGTTTAAATTTCATGTGTTGTGCTTTGCTACCTTGGTTACCCCCTCGACGACACACATCGTGTGTTCCGATAACCCCTTTTTTGACCTCTATCAATAAACATCCCTTAACGACTGAATACATTTTTACATTTGTAGTAAAAAGCTTTGAATTATTAATTTAGCAGCAGATGTTGAATTTAGTATTCTATGAATAGACATGCTGGTAGTCCCTAAACACCTCAGCGCCCAGTAAAAGTAAACTACCCCCAAATATCCAAGTAAAGGGGTCAGGATGAGAGAGGGCTCTTCTGACGACAGATGCTCTGCTCCACCTTTGAAGCTTCTCTGATATTAGAACTTTATATCATAACTCTTGCACTCACTCAGTCCCTTAAGATCTGCTTAAAGGGTAAAATTATATCATTAAGAAATGATCAAATGGGGTAAAGTTATCAAATAAATTCAAAGAAAATAGTCAATGAGAAACAGCACCCTGATATGTTACCTGAGCTTTTCTCCAGCCCAAATTTGATCACTGAAGGTGATTGGCTGGAACAGGAGTGCTGGAATGTGATTGGCTGGAAAGTAGCAGGCCACTCCAAAATGTGAAACTGAGCCTTCTGTGTTGCTAAACAACTTTCAGATGGCCTCATTAGCTCACACAATATGTTCACAGGTGTCAATACATTTCAGTTTTTTTTTTTGTTTTTTTTTACAGAAAAAATCTTACCTAGTGAACCTTTAATTGTTTGAGTGAAGGGTGTCAGGATTTCATTCAGTGCAGCTTGGTGTGTTCTGCATGGGCCTACAGACAGACACGGCATTCTTCCAGTCTGCTGGTGGAGGTATTGACCCTCCTTTGTGTTTCCGTGTTCCCCCACAGCAAGACCCCCTGGGGGGCCAGTTCAGCCACATGAGCCTGGGCCGCCAGGCGTCTCTGGAGGGTCGGGACCCCCGTGCTGCCCTGTACCCATCCCCCGTGGTGCTCCAGCCCCCTCCGCCCCCGCCCCAGCAGGCTGGCTACATGGTGGGGCCCCCGGGCCAGCCCGGCCCCCCCCAGACCTACGCCCCGCCCCCTCCTCCACCCGTCAACCAGCCCGTAATGCAGCAGCAGGGCTACATGCAGCAGGTCTGTACTCCAACCTCTTCCCTCCTCTCCTCCACCCTCACATCCCATCCTCCACCCACCCTCCCTCTCTCCTCCCTTCCACAATCCTCTCCTCCACCACCCCTCTCTGATCGTCTAGTACTGTCTGCTCTGAGCCCTCTGCAGAGCTGGTATTAACGGTATGCCTCTCCAGATGCCAGCGTGTTACTGTGCTCCAGGCCAGTACCCCCCTCTCCAACCAGCAGTACAGAGCAGTGGGCCCGGTCCAGTACAGCGCTCCCCAGGGCCAGGCCATGAACCCTCCGCCCTCACAGCAGACAGGTAACCAGCCAGCCCACACCTCCACACTGCCCCCTCGCTGCCCCCTTGCTGCCCCCTCGCTGCCCTCACACTGCCCTCACACTGCCTCCACTCTGCCTCCTTGCTGCCCTCACACTGCCTCCACTCTGCCTCCACTCTGCCTCCTTGCTGCCCTCACACTGCCTCCACACTGCCCCCTCGCTGCCCCCTTGCTGCCCCCTCGCTGCCCTCACACTGCCTCCACTCTGCCCACTCGCTGCCCTCACACTGCCTCCACTCTGCCTCCTGGCTGCCCTCACACTGCCTCCACTCTGCCTCCTGGCTGCCCTCACACTGCCTCCACTCTGCCTCCTGGCTGCCCTCACACTGCCTCCACTCTGCCTCCTGGCTCCCCAGTCCTCCACTGGCTCCTGCCTCCTGACACCTGCCTCCAGGTGTCTCAGGCCCTGACCCACAGTTATATTTAGTGGTGTGAGGAATGACAGTTCCTCCCCCAGTTCCTCTGTCCTCGTGTGGCGAGTGTTCACTGGTTATTGTGTTTCGCGGCGTAGAGAACAGTTACCTCTTTCTCTCCGTATTCTGTCTCTCTGCCCTCATTTGCACATTTCCTCTCCCTCCTTCTTTCTTTCTTTTTTTCTATTGCTCTCAGCACTTTGTCTCGAGTTATCCGCCTCTTATGGCAGGTACACAATGGGCTTGTCTTAGCAAACTGCTGCGGGGGAAATTAGCCAGCACCCCTGGGGCCTGGGGAGCAGAGCGAGGAGCTAATTACAGAGAGAACTTCTCTTTGCAGGGTCGGCTATTGTGTTCACCCCTCTAAGCCCACACAATAACCATCTCCCAATCAAATACACTATTAATGTTGCCCCCCCCCCCCCCCCCTACCCTCTCCAGCCTGCCTAGAGAGAGGATACTTGCTCCGCCAGAACCCCAGCGAGAAAGGGAGCACTTGTTTCGATCATACGGGCACCTTTTTACATATACGTGACTCCTCATCCCTGGCCAGATTCCTCCTTCTCCCAGCTCAGGCTTCTCCTACCAACTCCGCCTCCTCCTCCTCCCAGCTCAGGCTCCTCCTCCCAGCTCAGGCTCCTCCTCCTCCCAGCTCAGGCCTCCCAGCTCAGGCTCCTCCTCCTCCCAACTCAGGCTCCTCCTACCAGCGTAGGCTCTTCTTCCCAGCAGGGCTGGACGCGAGGGGCTGGATGCGGAGGGGCTGGACGCGGGGCCGGGCCGCTGTCTGAGAGGCCTCACATTCTCACAGTGAACCGGTCTCTTTTCCCGCCCCTCACTCCTCTCCAGAGCCCGACGCCCGGCAACGCTCAGCGGTCACAAGTCAGAAAACAAGACGTTCTGAACTGAAGGACTCCCTCAACTCTCCTCCTCTCGTCTCCTCCTCTCTCCTCCTCTCGTCTCCTCCTCTCATCTCCTTCTCTCGTCTTCTCGTCTCCTCCTCTCGTCTCCTCCTCTCGTCTTCTCCTCTCGTCTCCTCCTCTCGTCTCCTCCTCTTGTTTCCTCCCTCTTCTCTATCGCTCTCCAGCTCAGAGCGGAGTGCGTTCGATATTACATGCGCTCCATGCACCGTTTCTAAGTGGAGGTGAGAGAATAGCACTAAAAATATCTCCCTTAACCCCCCCCCCCAACCCCCCCTCGCCCCCCCCCCCCCCCCCCCTCCTGCTGGGAGCCTCCTCCTTTGTCCCACTTCTCGTCTCATCTGGGCTAAATTGATTGCTGTCGTTCTGGTCAAAAGCTGGGAGAAATTGAAAATTGCTCAGCCCTCCTTCCCTCCTCGGCCCTCCCTCCTGCCACCTGCAGCCCCCTCCCCCCCCCCCCCCCATTCACAGAGCAATCTGCGTTCCCGCTGGTAACCTTGACACTGGCGCGTTTTGCCCAATGAAAGAGAACTAGCTTTTTAAAAATAATTTCCTGAGGATCTTTCTCCTTCTAACAATCCCTCAAAGAGAAACATCTCTCTTTTCTTCCTCCAACCTTCAACTATAGTCTAAAAAAAAAATCCTAAGATTGAAAACACCATGTTTGGAAGGTTGTTTATCCACCCAGACATTTCTCTGTCCATTTGCCTGGATCATTGATTGCTCCCAATAAAAATAAGCACCGAGATATGCTTTTCAACAAATATTGCTGGCGTACAATCAGTCATTCGCAGCCTCGGGAGTTTAACTGAATCAAAGGCGTTTCTTTCTCCCCTCCAGGTTACCAAACTGTGATGCCTAACCCAGCACAGAGCTACCAGGGCATGCTGGGTCTCCAGCACAGCCAGGGGCAGAACATGGTCAGCGGTCAGCACAGCAATATGGGGAATCAGATGCATGGCATGATGGCCCAGTATCCCTCCATGCCATCTTATCAGGTGTGGATTCAGCTCTGGGGGGGGTGTGTTCTGGGGCCTCTGACACTGTGTAAAGATCATTCATCATGGCTCTCCTCTTGGAAGTATTATTTGACTGCATTTTTTACGATGATCTCTGCAGTTATGAGTACAGACACACTCCACATACACACAATGTTCAATGAACGTGTGTGTGTGTGTTCGTGTGTGTTTGTGTGTGTGTATCGGCAGGTATCCATGTCCCAGGGCTCCCAGGGTGTGCCACAGCAAACATATCAGCAACCCATTCTCCTGCCCGGCCAGCCCAGCCAGGTGCCCATGCCTGCCTCCATGCCTGCCTCCCTCCCTGCCTCTATGTCTGGATCCATGCCGGGCACCATGTCTGGCTCTGGAGTTCAGGTGTACTACAGTGTTATCACACCCAACCAACACAACACAATGAGGTAACAGCCAAAACACCTAAATCAATGCAGAAATCCTGTGAATTTGTACAGCCTTCTCTTTGTTGGATACGCATATCCCCCTCTTCTCTACCCCCCCCCCCCCCCCCCCCAAAAAGTTGCACCTGCATTTGAAAGTCTGTTGGCCGTCACTAGTGTGAATGAATATCCAGCCTAGCTAGCAGGTTCTTTGTCTGTGGAAAATATGAGGTCAGTGTGTCCCTGAGGAGAGCTGTTCCTCCCCAGGCCAGGATGATGTATCAGGCCAGAGACGCAGGTCTTAATATAGCAGCAGAAGCAGGCTCCCGGGCGACCTGCTCTCTCCTCTCCATCCTTCACGCCCGCCCGCTCCTTTGCAGTCGGCCCCCAGTGGGCCTGGCAGCTGCCCCCCCCTCAACTCCCCCCCCCCCCCCCCCCTCCCCCCTCAGGGGTGCTGATGCATCGCCGTTGCCTCGTCGCAGCCTTATTAGATCTGCACAGGAGGAGCGCGGCGGCGGCAGAGGAGCGAAAGTGGCAGCCCACAATTGGTTTACAGGGACACGGTGATAAATGCTCATTGCCCTTGATTTGTTTTGATTTGGCGAAAATGAGCCAAATCCCCCCCTCTCCCTCCCTAGTCTGTGGCCTGCAGGTTTCTCCTGTGAGGATATTTATTGTGGGCTCTAATGTGATACCGAGGTATCGATCCCCCAGCGCACTCTCTCTGGTTTACTTTGCTAATTCAGCTCGTTTTTAGCCCGATGTGCTGAGTTCAGACTGAACCTGTGCCAGGACTGTACCAACACACGTTCAGAGGGGGGGAGTGTATTTGGGATAACAGTCTTCTTCATGTGTTTCTCACATCATCTTCTTCTTCTTGTGTTTTTTCTGTGCAGTTCGTCAGTGGGGTTCCTGCCCCCCCCCGGCTCGGAGCAGATGCACTTCCCCCGGTCGTCCTCCCCCTGCTCCTCCCAGCAGTGCTCAGGTACGCTAGCCAAAACATCCACCACACCTTGCTCAGGTACGCTAGCCACAACATCCACCACACCTAGCTCAGGTACGCTAGCCAAAACATCCACCACACTTTGCTCAGGTACGCTAGCCACAACATCCACCACACCTAGCTCAGGTACGCTAGCCACAACATCCACCACACCTAGCTCAGGTACGCTAGCCACAACATCCACCACACCTAGCTCAGGTACGCTAGCCACAACATCCACCACATCTAGCTCAGGTACGCTAGCCACAACATCCACCACACCTAGCTCAGGTACGCTAGCCACAACATCCACCACACCTAGCTCAGGTACGCTAGCCACAACATCCACCACACCTAGCTCAGGTACGCTAGCCACAACATCCACCACACCTAGCTCAGGTACGCTAGCCACCACATCCACCACACCTAGCTCAGGTACGTTAGCCACCACATCCACCACACCTAGCTCAGGTACGCTAGCCACCACATCCACCACACCTATCTCAGGTACGCTAGCCACAACATCCACCACACCTAGCTCAGGTACGCTAGCCACAACATCCACCACACCTAGCTCAGGTACGCTAGCCACAACATCCACCACATCTAGCTCAGGTACGCTAGCCACAACATCCACCACACCTAGCTCAGGTACGCTAGCCACCACATCCACCACACCTAGCTCAGGTACGTTAGCCACCACATCCACCACACCTAGCTCAGGTACGCTAGCCACCACATCCACCACACCTAGCTCAGGTACGCTAGCCACAACATCCACCACACCTAGCTCAGGTACGCTAGCCACAACATCCACCACACCTAGCTCAGGTACGCTAGCCACAACATCCACCACACCTAGCTCAGGTACGCTAGCCACAACATCCACCACACCTAGCTCAGGTACGCTAGCCACAACATCCACCACATCTAGCTCAGGTACGCTAGCCACAACATCCACCACACCTAGCTCAGGTACGCTAGCCACAACATCCACCACACCTAGCTCAGGTACGCTAGCCACAACATCCACCACACCTAGCTCAGGTACGCTAGCCACAACATCCACCACACCTAGCTCAGGTACGCTAGCCACAACATCCACCACACCTAGCTCAGGTACGCTAGCCACAACATCCACCACACCTAGCTCAGGTACGCTAGCCACAACATCCACCACATCTAGCTCAGGTACGCTAGCCACAACATCCACCACATCTAGCTCAGGTACGCTAGCCACAACATCCACCACACCTAGCTCAGGTACGCTAGCCACAACATCCACCACACCTAGCTCAGGTACGCTAGCCACAACATCCACCACACCTAGCTCAGGTACGCTAGCCACAACATCCACCACACCTAGCTCAGGTACGCTAGCCACAACATCCACCACACCTAGCTCAGGTACGCTAGCCACAACATCCACCACATCTAGCAGGCCGGCCGGTCAGCCAGTCCACCTCAGCCTGGGAGAGAGGGGCTCCCCGGGCTGGTCTCTCGCCCACAGCACCCCACCCCCCCTGTTGGGACCACGTGTGCTTGTCCACTCAGACTAGAACACGACCCTGAGACCACTTCATTTATTCAGCATATTCGGGGGGGTTTCTCCCCCCTATCTTACACGTCGCCGTCAATACATTTGAATTACCGTTTTTCAATCCACCCCCACACAATGGACCTCAGGCAACCTTCGAGAAACACACAGGAAACCACACCATTCTCTTCAAACCCTGAGACCTCGATCGCACCGGAACAAAGGCTGGTTTCATCAGGAGAAATAACCCCCCCCCCCCCCCCAGAATTCTATAGGAAATCTAAATGGATTCAAAGCTTGGGTGGGTTGTCGTCTCCCAGACTAAACCCTACGCTCTGGGTAGCGCGAGGAAGCTGGAGCGTGTAGCAAAGCCCTGAAGATCTTGTCTCGACACAAACCCCTCGCTCTCACTCGACGTGTTGAGAGGCTTTAAGGCGCTAATTGAAATTGCACTCTGCAGCCTTAACGATCTAATTATGGAACAGATATGGGGTCGTAATTAAAGTGCTTCCTTCACTGCTTTGTTCCTAGCTATGGTTATTGTGGAGAGAAAGGGGCCTAACGGCTGCGCTCGTTCTAATGTGCTGTTTTATGTCGTTTCCTGGGATCATTTCCGCGGCCGGCTCCCAATCTCTCTCCTCTCTGAAGAACTCATTAAAGGGAAACGGTCTAACAAATCCTGAAATGAGGTTTTGCGTCACAGGTTGGTGGTCGAATCATTTTAATTTCATACAGGGATTACCAAGTAGAAAAGAATCGCTGTTGTTTCTGGGGTGTTGTGTTGAATGTGACACGATCCAGGCTTTGTGATGTGGTGTTTTTAAACACAACAGCCTCTTCTTATGAAATGAATGTCAATGCACATGATTTCGTTCTAGAGGATTTGGGGGGATATCTGGACCTGGTACTTGGAGAAGAAAACAGGAACGTGTAGTACACTAAATCATGTAGTTAGCTGATCTGATCGACCCAGATACAGTTACCTAAAAGTAGTTCTGAAACAGTAGATAACCTGAAGTGCATGTGATCCTAACCCTCCTGTGTGCAGCAGGGTGGCTGCAGGGGGGGGGGCTGCAGGGGGGGGGGCTGCAGCCAGCGCCTGTGAGCTTCAGACTTTCCTGATCAAGGGCACAGGAACCTAGACTTCTCCAAGGGTAAAGCATGAAAATGAATTCCTCAGCCAATTGAAAAGCCCTTTCTGAATCCACCCGAGATTGTGTTTGACTGAAGAGAGCACAAGAGGAACATGCAGAGGAACACACATGCTGTGCCTGAAGATGCTGCCGTTTTGGGGGGACACACATCCCCCCGATATTCAAATCTGGTCAAAATGTCCCCCCCCCATATTTTGATATAAAAATATAATATAAATGTGCTAGGCTACGACAGGCAACCACGCACTCTGTCCGAAATTATCATTAAAAAATTGAATCATAGTTATAACTAATAGTAAAAATGGGCATTTCATAACTACTAGTATTACTGATACCGTGTCCCCTCCATGCCTACGGCCTTGCTTGAAGGTGAAAGAAACAAGCTGAGAGAAGTGCAAAAATAACTCTGACTAATTTGAATCCCACAAAGCAAAACGAATTTAGTTTGGATTTCAGGCTTCAAGGTTCGTAAATAAAATGTTGGTTGGTTTCTTATGTCGCTTGTATACTTAAAATAAATGTTTTAAAAAAAGCGGTCATTCCATTCAAGAACAAGGCTTTGGCATCATGTTGTTTGAGGGCTGCATCGTTTCTCTCGGGAGGATTTAGAGGTAGAAAACGTGGAATTGGCCAAAACTTCAGGGGAGTGCTTTCATCCATGAGCCATGCCTACTCCAGGATGAGAGCTTTATTCAAGACCGTTTACTTTCATCCCCACAGAAAAATAATTAGAGAGAAGGAACAGGCGTTAGAGCTGTCCAGTAACAAGGGCCAAGCAGAGGTCCAGAACCTTCTCTAACCTTCATTGTTGCACAAACACATTTAATTGGATGCTCGATGGTGGAAAGTTTTCCCCGATACGAATAAACGTCAACACCAGAACTGTCCTTGGAACACTCGCTGGCAGGACAAGCACACAGGAATTCGGCGCCCATAAACAAACTCTTTGTTCAAACACAGAATTAAATCACTTGCCAGTGAAACACACTACATATGAAATTAGCTTTGGGCTGATGGTGTGTAATTAAGCGGTAAAGATTTTGAACGCAGGAGTCTAGGAGGATGACATGATTTAGTTTTCAGGTGAGCAGTAATGAAACACAAACAAAAGGCTAATTGCATTGGTGTCCAGCGCACTGATAATCCTGTTGAACACAACAGAGAATGAACCACAATGTTTGTTTGCTTAAGTCAGTATGATAACATTATAAACATATTTTTTTTTTATTATTATTTAATTAACAAGGAAAGTCGGAATATGTATATATATATATATATATATATATATATATATATATATATGACTAAATGTAAATATATATTAGCACTGATTGCAGTTTCTCTCTCATAACCTCCATTAGGATAAAAACCCTTATCCAACACAACATATACAGGGGGATTTGAACCTGCGATCTTTTGATGTGCATTCAAATGCTCTAACCCGGAGCCCAGCTGACTCTCGTTGATGTGTTGTGTGTGCAGGCGTGCCCCCGCCACCAGGGGGCGGTATGGTGATGATGCAGCTGACCCTGCCCCCTAGCCATCAGCCACGCCCACACTCGCCCCCCCAGTGGAAACACAACAAGTACTACAGCCTGGACCAGCACAGAGGCCAGAAACCCTCCGAGCTGGCCGTCCTAGACTCCTCCCAGGTCAGACACACACACCATGCACACCACACACACACACACCACACACACAGCTGTCCAGGAGGATTCATTCAGCAGATAAATGCAGGCGTTTCCTAACGGCCTCTCCGTTTGTATGTCCCCCCCCCATACAGAGCAGCCCCCAGCTCGGAAGCCCCTCCCCGGCCCAGTCCCCCAGCCCCTCCCACCTGACCAATGTGAAGAGCGTCCGTCCAGGCCTGGCCCCGGCCCCCATGATGCCTCAGTTCTCCCGGCCCTTCCTCCCAGGGCAAGGTGAGCTCCCCCCACTCCACCCCTCAAACCTCCCTCCACATCCCTCACTTCCTCACGTTCAGCTGAGCTTGGATTACTGAGTTCTGTTTCTGGATCTTCCCAGGAGATTCCCGGTACCCCCCTGCTGGGACAGCCCCTCCAGTACAACCCCCAGGTCCGTCCCCCCCTCCTCCACGCCCCCCCCATGGTCCCCAACCACCAGGTGAGTCACCACAGAACACCCCACAGGGACAGCCAGTCTTCCCATATGAATCCTGCAAATAAACAAACTCTGAAGGCCATATTTGAACACACGACGGCAGCACCTGTGAACTTTGAACTTCTGTGAACACAATGGCAGTGTGTGACCTTCGACCTCTTGTGTGTCTCTGCTCCAGGGACCAATGGGAATGAGGCACGGTGGTGGCGCCGGGCGGGGGAGGAAGCAGCCGAGGAAAGCCCTGTCTACGGACCTCAGTGTAGGAGACGAGCCTAACACACCCTGTCACACTACACACACCCTGTTAGCCTAACACACACCCTGTCTCACTACACACACCCTGTCACACTACACACACCCTGATAGCCTAACACACACCCCTGTCACACTACACACCTCTCATTTGCAAATGTGAGACACAAGACATTTAGTCAATGTAGCTGAACGTGTGTGTGGAGTGTTTGACGTGACTCTGTCCTCCCCCCCAGTGAGCGGCCGAGTCCTGGAGGTGACTGACCTGTCGGAGGGGATGAGGAGGGGCGAGCTGGAGTCGGGGGGACCCGGAGCGGGGCCCACCATCTAGTGTCCCCTAGGACACCTTCAGCACTGTCAGCCAGGGACCATGCCAAACCCCCTGCCCCCCTCCATCCAGGTGTCCCAGTCCCCCCCACCCCTCCATCCAGGTGTCCCAGTCCCCCCCACCCCTCCAGCCAGGTGGCCCAGGGCCCCCCACCCCTCCAGCCAGGTGGCCTAGGGCCCCCCACCCCTCCAGCCAGGTGGCCCAGGGCCCCCCCCAGCCACCACCGGCCTCTCCCGGCCCAAGACCCTGGCAGCAGCCGGGTCTGGAGAGGGCTCCCCTGGAGCTGCATCGACCAGACAGCCTGGAGGATATCTGGCTTTCACCCTCACCAGCACCCCCCCCCTCCGGGCCCCCCCTGCCCCCTCCCTCGCTGCGTTGGCTTGATGTAAAAGGGTCGTTTTTACACTTGTAGAGACTCTGGGGAGTGTGTCGTCTGTGAAACTGTCCTCGCGATTCGGAAAAGAAACACGAACAAAAGTTAACGTCACTCAAAACTGATGAGAGAATCTCAAAAGCACGATCCAAGTTCCAAATATGAAAACCTGTCAGCTCTCATACCAGACCAGACTTGAGCATATCACTATCATTTTTATTTTTTAATATTTTGTTTTCTAGTCTCTAGTCGTTCCCCCCCCCCCCCCCCCCCCCCCCCCCCCGCCCCCACACCATCATCACCAAAGTCCCCCCTCCTCCCCACACACACACACTTGGGCAGCCAAGTATTGCCCCTCTCTCACCAGCCACCTGCCCCAGAGTGTGGCCAGGTACCCTGCCCCCCCCCCCCCCGCCAGCTACATTATAGGTCTCTTGTTGTGCCTTGTCAAGAGTGTACTGCTTTAATCTGCAAGAAACACAAAGATGAAGACACCCCCAGTGTCCACCGTTCAATGAAAAAGACCTGCACCTTGTAAATAATTTATATAGTAGCTAAATAATTCAATCAGTTCTCTTTTCACAGTGAACGGTATGTGTCGGTTCCAGGCACAGATGAGGGCAGAGAAAAGGCTTTGTTTGACTTCCCCTGTTTTTTTTGTTGCTGTTTTTTTTAACTTAATTTAAAAGTCAATAAAAAATGACACTCCTCCACCGACGGCATATTTTTTAGCAATCCTGCTTTTGATGGCTTCTCTTCTCCCCACTGCTCTCTTTCCTCTTCTCCTTTCCTTTTCTCTCTTCTCTCCTCCTTCCTGGCCAACCGTGTCAAATCTTTCCTTCCTGGCCAACCGTGTCAAATCTTTCATCAGAAACTCCTTACCCTCTGGGTCACTGGAAAACAACAAGACAGTTTGCACATTTATACAGCTGAATATATATGATATCTATATTTTTTCCTTTGATTTCTCTCCGAGAATATTTGTGGATTCTGAACGGCTGTTCGATGCTGGTGCAAGTAATTTTTATTTCAGTTTGAAAACCAATAAATGTTTACACCAAAAGATGTGCTTTTTTCAAATCAGGAAGTCCTCTCGACATGGTTTCCCCGAGGACTCCTCGGTGTGCCAGCATAAACCACTTTGGATGGCCTCCTCATGTTAAACTGAAGATTAAAATGTGTTTTTTGAACAACACTTAAGGCATACAGATGTCACTAGCAACTGAGTGGTTTGTTGTCCTATGACGGGGAGGAAGCGAGACCTCCAGGAGCTGTTATCTAATTTTGTCATCGGTGCTATTCATCTCAATTTCGTTTTTATAGGGCCATTTGTCTGCTACATTAACCTCCCACCAACCTCATCTCTGGAAATGCCTTGCAGTTCCTCTACTGTAATATTTTTTCTTCCTAATAACGTCAAAGCAATTTACCGCAAGAAAAATCTAACCACCTGCCCCCATGTCTCAAATGGAGCCTGCGGGAGTTAGTGGTGCCAGAAACAGTCGAAAATGGATGGCTTTCTCTGCTAGCTCTTTCCCCCACTCTTCTTTCCTTAACTGAAGTAGCCAGTTCTGTGTCCGGTCACAACGTTGATGATCTTCCTTCTGGCGGTGAGATTATTAATGCGCAATTAAGCTGACATCTGGAGGAGCACACCGAAGCAACCTGGCCTCGTTGTAATATTGAGCTCTTTGTAATTGAGGAAAGTGTGTCTCAGCAATAAATTACCCTTGGGTTGTGATTTTGTTATGGTTATCATTTGCAACGTTTTTCCCTCACCCCTGAGGCCCTCAGATATAATACCGTGCTAACCGTTCTGCATAGTCAGGCCAAACATTTTTATGTGAAATGACTTTGTAATTGACGCAGACACACAAAGGACTGTGTAGATTCAAAGGTAAGAGGCATTGCCCTGGAAAAAGTCAGAAACATAATTATCTTCTCTGGTTTACTAAAAAAATATATGTCGTGAGACAAACGGGTGATGTATCTTCTTGAACATTAAGATTGTAGTGAACTATTGAACATATCTATACGCCTCTGGTCAAGAACGGGAACAACTTGTCTGCTTCCTGTTCCGTTCTGTCCTCGTGTGACTCATTCCCAACAGGAGGAGAGTTACAATGAGGTCAGGTTGAGAGTGCACTAAAATTCAGATGTGGGAGTATGGCTGCATTAGACACAGCTTGGGCCGCCCAATTTGCCTGGAATCCTGCTAGCCGACACGGTAGGAAAAGACAACCAGTGCTGCTTTCTCTGCACATATCAAGCCACGGAACGGGGTGAATAACACCAGAATAACCTATGTGCATTTTTTCCTTTGATCAAGTTATTTCAGGACGTGGGAAATAAAGTCGTGATGAATAAAGCGGTGTCCGTCACAGAGACAGGCTGATGCAGGACAGCCTAGTTTATCGTTTAGTTTATCGTTGCAGTAAGCGTTTGCCCATTTCTTTGGTCCCTCTGTACCCATCTGTTTTCTCGTAAAACTAAGGCTACCTCATTCGGTTTATTAGTTTTACCCTCCAGTCTCCTTCACCTGGACAAAACAGGATGTTAACACCAGTGTTGCCTCATGAACAAAAAAATTCCCTAGATTAAACTAGGGACCTGTTTAGCGTTTTTTTATACAAAAGAATCGTCTGTGATACTTTTTGCAGTTAATGGTTTACGCTTCTTCAGTCAGTATTACCTTAAGGATGTCCTCTGTACCACAGCGCCTCCTGTTGGTCATTTGGTGGCACTGTTTTAATGTGGCTGTTAAGATTTATTAGTCATTCATGTAGATTGTAAAAAAGAACCGTAGTCAAAACGGAAATGTATACTATCAAATCAAAATATGCAAAGCAAGACTTGAATCTTTTCAATGTGGCATACATCCTATAAGAAAGATTCGTCATGAAATATTCATAGCCATCTTTTTGAAAGCATGAAATTGTTTTACTTGGGCTAAGGTTTAAAGACAGTTATCAGGAAAACCATTTGAGGACGTGTCATGTGAAAGCCAAATCGATCATTCCACTTATTGATGGAAGCAAAAACACAAATTGTAAATACAAAGATTCCCTCATAAGGCAGCTGAACACAGCTTAATGTGAAAATCAAGAAATAAAAGCCTTTCATTGTGATGTTTACCTTTTCATCTCCAGCTATCGGGCTTACCATAGTGCGTGTCTGGGAGATCTATAACCTGAATAGATAATAAGTACCCTGCCCTCTCTACAGACTAGTAGGTTGGTAAGGCATTCATTACAGACTGACAGCTTTCAGTGTGGTATTTTCTCATTTCACTGAATGAAAAAACAAATTGAAACTTAATTCGAACACATTTTCCATTATTTTATTAAGTTCATTAACTATGTACACATTAGTTGTTTGACAATCTCATCAATGGCTTCATCAGTCACCTTTATACAAATGTTTTGTTTGTTTTTGTTTTCAGTAGGAAAATAGACCTTGTTAGATTGGTTAAGACAAACAAGCCACACGATTAAGAAATACTGTACACATCTAACTGCATACTAACTTAAACGGCATTAACTAACCCCAGAAGGTTATAGACTGTTTGGGGTTAGGATAATATGGTTTTTCTCAGGACTGTAAGCGCTACATGTCGTCTATGGGGGAGAAGGTGACCAGCGGGGGCAGGCAGTACAGCTCTTGCCTGGGGGTCGACGGGATGCCTAGAGTCTCCAGGTCCAGGGAGAAAACCTTGTCTATGGTTTCCGTGGTTGCAGTCTCACCTGGCGTGTCTATCAGCCAGTCGCCGGTGTCCCGTCTGTCGCTGGGCGTGGCCTCTGGGGAGGGCGTGGCCTCTGGGGAGGGCGTGGCCTCTGGGGAGGGCGTGGCCTCTGGCGCCCTCTTCCTGGCGCCTGTGAAAGACGCTTCAGCGTACGCCTGTTGGAGCCTGTCGACGTGTTTACGGGCTGCGAGCAACACCGGCTCCATTCCTGCTCTCAGGGAGGGGATGTGGGGAAGGAGAAGCTCTCCCCCCTCCTCCTCTCCCTCCTCTCCCTCCTCGTCTCCCTCCTCGTCCCCAGAGCTGAGAAGGCTGTTTCCGCAGGGTGGTTCTGGCAGAGTCTCGTTGTCGAGGCTGAAGAGCAGCAGGCTGTTCTGGCTGAGGAGAGGCTGCATGCTGGAGGAGAGGCTGGAGTCTGGGAGAGGAAGGGAGGCCCCGTGCTGGGGGGCTGGGGTTGGGGCCAGGACGAGGGGGCTGGGGGTGGCGTTCTGCCTCTCGCTGAGGGGGCTGGGGGTGGCGTTCTGCCTCTCGCTGAGGGGGCTGGGGGTGGTGTTCTGCCTCTCGCTGAGGGGGCTGAGGTAGTTGAGGAGACTGTCATGCTGAGGTCTGCTGGCCTTCTGAGCCTCCCCCTCCTCCACCGCCTTCCTCCAGGATGACTTCACGTCCCTGACTGGAGAACCACACCTTCAGCACCCCCTCCATCACCCCCATCACCCCCTCCACACCTCCATCACCCCCTCCACACCTCCATCACTACCTGCACACCTCCATCACCCCCTCCACACCTCTATCACCCCCTCCACACGAACACTAAAGCCCCTACAGGCCCGCCTCTTGGAATAATATTCTAATTATAATGATCTGACATTATGGTGAACAGCTGTACTCACTCAGGCTGTCCGGGGTGCGAGGCAGCTGCTTCCTGCTGGAGAACGGGTCTGCTGCCAGCGTACTGAGCAAGCTGCCCAGCTCCACCCCTACACCAACACCGCCCCCTACAGGACTGGTGGTCACAGCCTCTGAGAACTAACATGGACACACAGAAAGATTATAGATTAAAACCTTAATGAAACTATACAAAAGGTAAGTAAAAAGGTATGTAGGTATGTAAAAAATTAATAAGAAAATAGTGTTTCTTAATTTGGATACAATGAAACAGACAGTTCATCTAAAACTTGTTAGCATCACTCTTTGGCAGGAGGCAGAGTGTACCTGGTCTGCCAGATTGTCACACTCCCAGTCCACGATCTGAGCTGCCTTCTTCACGGCCGACAGCTGGGGATGAGGGAGGGAGCGCTTCGACACGCTGACCTGAGGGGGAAGAGGTCGGGGGTCACAGGATCATTCACTTCATCCATCTGCTATTCATGTTACCAAGAAACCTGAGTAACCCCTAAACCGTACCAGACAGTCTGGAGATGTCCCAAACACATGCCCCAGACCTGATCTAGGCCTTTCACACAGTCTGCTGTGGATGCACCTCCCAGTAAAATGTTGTTCACTAATGGAAATACATTTCCATATGCTGTCATTTGGAATCACATCATCTAATTACTTGTCATTTGAAGAGCTCAGTTTGATTCATGGGGAGCATGAGGTTAGTAGATGCCTGTACCTTCTGAGGAGGAGGGGCAGGGGCTGGGGCAGGGGCTGGGGCTGGGGCAGGGGCCGTGACCAGGCCAGCCAGAGGAGGTTCAGCTGGAGTGAGGAGCGTTGTGGTCCTGGGAGGAGAGCGCCCCCTGGGTGAGAGATGAGCTGCTGTCCTGCCCCCAGCTGGAGGGCCGGACCTGCACACCAGAGAACAGAGGGTCCTTAGATTAGTTTCTCTGATTGGGACAGTGAGAAGGTGCACACACCACACGGATGCCACTAGAGGTCGACACTGAGACAGTAATAAACGGGGTTAACCTTCCACACCTGCTGTCGTCGGTGGTAACCGCGGCGACAGCTCTGAGAGGATCTGAGTCCTTCTCTGCGGGTTCCTCTTCGGAGAATTCTGTAAGCAGATTTACATTCAGAAACACTAACACATTCAAGAAAGGCTAACTTTTGAATAATTCTGAAAATGTGTTCCTGAGTGTGTCTGAAAGCTCCCCTCACTCCTACACACACACACACACACACACACGCTCGCTCGCTCCTGCACCAGCTGTCAGAGTGTGTGTGGCGTTAGTGGTGCTCACGCACCGAGGAGCTTGGCAGGGTACTGGGAGAAGATGCTGCATCTGGAGCTGGACTCTGAGGACGCTTCAAAACACAGAGGAGCCATGGGGGACAGGAAGGTAAGGGCCTGGAGAGAGGGGGGGAGAGAGGAGGGGAGGGGGGGGGGAGAGGAGGGGGGGGAGAGGGGGGGGGGGAGAGAGGGGGGGGGGGGAGAGAGGAGGGGGGGGAGAGAGAGGAGGGGGGGGGGGAGAGAGGAGGGGAGAGAGGAGGGGAGGGAGAGGGGGGGGGGGGGGAGAGAGAGGAGGGGAGAGAGAGTGGGGGGGGAGAGAGAGGAGGGGAGAGAGAGGAAATGGGGGGGGGAGAGGGGGGGGGAGAGAGGAGAGAGAGGAAGGGTGGGGAGAGAGGGAGAGAGGAGGAGGGGGGGGGGGGGGAGAGGAGGGAGGGGGGGGGGGAGAGAGGAAGGGGGAGAGAAGAAGGGGGGAACAGAGGTGGGCTTTGAAGACCTTGTTTCACCTCTATCGTGGAAATCTTCCCCAAAACGTCACAGGAGAGGTGTGATCTGATGTGATGTCAGAGGACATGTGTGGTGAGGTACTCACGGGGTCCTCGTTGAGGAAGGAGGTGAGGGGGTGCTGCTTCAGGGTCTGGGCCCAGCGCCTCTCCCAGTCCTCCTCCAACATCCTGATGACGCTCTTCACCTCCGGAACCTCCTCCCGGGAGATCTTCTTCCTGCCAGGCACCGTGACAGGAACAAACATGGAGACACTCAGTAACAGGCAACAAGGAGACTGGTGCCGTGGTCTGCAGGTACGACTAGAAAACCCAGACAACCCCATGTGATCCCAGCACGATCTGACAACGTTCCAAAGGGCTTCTTGTGATGTCACGGAACGCCTCAGCCTTCATTAGACGTTCCGAGGCGGTCTCAGACTCCTGGACCCGACCGTAGTTCCTGTGCCGTGAGTGTGGTCAGGACGTACCTCATGAGACGCAGGCTCTCCAGGGAGCGGGCCATCTCCTGGCTCTTCTCCTGGAAGACCCGGGGGCTGGGGAGGGAGGCGGGGGCGTGGCGGGAGGCCAGGGCCCACTCCTCCCCCAGGAGACGCAGGGCGTGGGTCAGCAGCTCCAGGGTTCCCAGCAGGTTCATCTGCCCCCCCTCGTACACGCCTCCCTCGCCCCCCTGGAACACACGAGGCAGGCCGTCAACACTGAACACGTACAGTCACGTATACGGGTTTTCGACCTGTACAAGGCGTGATCGCGTCACACATCTTAATTCTAAATGTACGGGATTAGGGAAAGAATGAAAGATTTTAAAACCACGTATATATTTAATACAGCCCTCAGAAAACATTGTAGAGCATCCACACACACACACACACACACACACACACAGTGTCCACACACACACACACCGAGAGAGAGCGTCCTTACTTGGAGCTGCAGGTGCTCCACTCTCCGCAGGAGGGCCAGGGGGATGTGGAGGTCCAGGTCTCTACCATCCAGGACGTAGTGGCCCTCCTGTCCTCTGAGCACGCTCTCCACCACACACCGCTCCTGCCGCAGGGCCGACTGCACCGCCTCCACCCTCGACCACAGGGAGCGCACCTGGCCCGCCCCGGACACAACTACATCAGCTGACTACAGATACCAACCCTGAGCCTCCTCCTGCAGACGGCAAGGTGTAGGAGTTTGTTATGCCTGGTTCTGACCTTTACCTAGTAACTACAAGGGTTGACTGGTTAACTAGACCCAGTCTGGACCTCTGAACTTCAATAGAACAATGATCTTAAACTGGTGGCCCTTTATGAAAGATTTAAACGTAAAGGTTTAAACTGGACCAGTAGTGGTATGTAAGCAGCACGACAATACTCCTAAGGTATAAGTATATATAAGTGAATGTAAAAAGAAGGGGAACCTTCTGGATCTTCTGAGCCAGAGCAGTGCTGTCCTGTTCAGAGTCCTGGTTGTGAAGCCTGGGTGACAGAGAGGGGTTCAGTCAGACAGCATGGACACTAGCAGGATAGACACATCAACTGTGACTAGGAGCATCAGGAAACATCTTGGTCTTACTTCAGCAGATCTTCATACTTGGCGTCTTCGGCTCTTCTGTCTCTCAGAGACTTCACCTGGGACCTGAGGGGTTGAGGACCATGAGGACCAGTCAGGGTTTAATGCTCTAAAATCCAGTTTAAAACCATGTTCAAATATAATTATTTTAACATTGTAACCATGTATCAAAAGGGGATCATTCTAACTGTGTTTCAGTGGTCAGAGTTGAGGAGCCGGTCTACACGTGTGTGTGTGTGTCTCCATTGTGGCTCCTCCTTTGGGAGGAGTTGCAGACTCACTGGGCCCGTCTCTGGTACTCCTGCAGCAGCTGGTCCTGGTGCAGCGCGGCTCTGAGGAACCTGCTCCTCACCAGACACAGACGCTTCTCCGCCGTCTCAGGACAGGAGGCTGGACTCCAGGCCGCCTCCGGGACCCACGTGCCGTCTGCCGACACAGCAAAACCACCCCAGACAGGAGACTGTGATGTGGGGAGCAGAGCAGGGCTCCATCCCTGTTCCTGGAGAGCTACCTGGGTCCCAGTAGGTTTACACTCCAACACTAATCTATCACACCTGAATGGGCTGCTTGATCAGGTGACTAGTGTTGAATCAGGTTAAATAAGTGTGGTTGGAAATTTAAAAAAATCTACAGGCGGGTAGCACTCCAGGAACAGGGCTGGAAACCCCTGGCATAGTGGTTTTCAGATTGTGTGTGTGTGTGCAACACGTGGGCTAATCGTACCTGTGGAAAATGTCTTCATGTCCTGCAGCATAACATGATTGGCTAACCAGAGCATCAGGTTGATGAACTTGGGCCCACCAGGTGAGAGAAACAGCGATGCTGCTACTTTGGGACCTGCGCTGCCATTTTCATCCTGTTCACGTGATTAGACGAGATGCTTAGCCCAAGTCATAGAACAAGTGAGATTATCGGAAAATAGCAGACAAATACTGACAACTTTTCTCTCAGATTTGCTGCAACAAACATTGGGTGTTTTCTATTTGGTGTATTTGGAAATTCCAAAGAAAATGTCAGTCAGTTCAGCTATTCTAAACTTGATTTAGAATACTTGATTCTAAACGTGTTCCAAATTTTGAAACCAACTCCACCAAACAGGCCCAGGCATGATGGATGATGTACTGTGAAGTGCTCACTTAAATGGCACATTATTGATGGTAAAATCTGTCTAGTAATGTCTGCAATGTTTGAACCCCTTCTGTTCTTGTAGCTTTGCATGTGGTGAGATGTCTTACAAGTGAAATATATGTGCTGCTTGGCAACTTTAACAAATATCACCAAAAGCGTACAAATGATTGATCCTTACCGTTATATCTCGCAGCCATGCACACGTGATTTTACGGAATTCCGCATCTGCTTTGTGATCCATAATTGGCCAGCAATGTCTTTTAGAATGAAAGGTCATCAAGTTATTATGGCAAACATTGTTTCATAAACAACGAAGTTGGGCACGTATGTCTTATTTAACCCTATGAATAGGCTACACCAGTAAAACGCCAACATTGAACATACCTGTATGAATCATGGAAACGGGACGGGTTAAGTTTTTCCAATAGAAAATGAGTAACTATACAGAAAGCATCCTTGTTTGGTCTGTCAAACATGTTTCTGGAAGGAAAGGAAAGTACGAATAAACCCTAAGATTATCTGAAATCCAGAGTGAATGCAATGCCAAAAGCGTAGAGCTATACTAAATACAAATTAATTACAACAGAACTAACTTAGCTTAGTCTAGCTACTATACAGTACCATCTGTAGGCTAATATTAACTACGCTAGTAAATTGCCATATCCAACGCTGAATCAGTTCTGAAAGCTTTTATTTGAGCTAAGCTACGTTAGCTAGCTGTATACTAGCTAGCTTGCTGTAAAAACGCTTATTTTCAAATTGATTGACTGGCTAGTAGCTAGCGTTAGCTAGCAGTTTGGAAGTTACGTAAAAAGACTCACGGTCCAAGATTTATGTGTTTGATATTGCCTTTGCTGGCTCCGTGTGATGCCGCAACTTCGGGCTGAATTCCAAGACCCATAAGAGCCCACCACAAATATCTACCGTTAGTTTTCTGTGAGTTCGACATCTTTACAAAACTAGCTGGCAAGCTAGCTTGCTAACCACAGGATCCTGTAGTAGGAAGACAACTTCTCAACGCGGGCAAATGTTTGGGTTAAAGTTAGAAGCAAATGACGTAAAGGAAATGGTCCAATCCAAAATGCCCATTCACGATGACATCAGGGCCTGTTTAAGGACATTCTCTGATGATATTCATAAAGAGGTTCGATTTAACTTGAGTGACAGTTCGACAATTGATCTGGGACTTCTGATTTAAACAAGTATATTGCCGAATGTCGTTTGTAGCAATTTGGTTTGCTAAACAGTTATGATATATTGAAAAACCTAGAAAATCTTAAACTGTTTTACTGACACATCGTTTCCTTGTAATGGGTTGTCATTTTATGCGACGGTCATAAATCGACAAATTAACAGCGATTATATTTTCTCAGTTTTCAATCGTTTTTTTGTTAAGTAATCAGCTGGGCTATTGCTTTCAGTTTCAGATTGACTGCCTAATGCAGATTCCCAGAATGTCTGCGATACGAAATTTTACTATATATAGTAAAATTTCGTATAGGCTATACACACACACACATATACAAACATATAGCCTATGTAGCGGGGTCTCGTCGTGTTAAAATAGAAATACTTAATTTATCATAAAGTTCGGGGCACCACCCTAATATTGGTTTAGGACATTAGGGAATCCTATATTTAACATGTAATAATCAGTCTCATCTTTAGGAATGAATTCGTTCTAAGTGTAGAGCCAATCGTAGCATCAGTGAACACGCACGTCAAAATATCTTTACAATGAATTTATTCAAGTAAGGTAAACAGATCTTATGAACAAGTTAGATTATGGGTTTGATATGAGTTATTGGTTTCAATGAACAGAATGAAATGGACTAATTTAAAGAAAGACAGAAATGGTAAGTCAGTGATTACATCCTTACAAATCATAAACAGAGCTCACGCCAATGCCATGTCTGGGAGGAAAGAGCGTTAGCCATAGTTACGTTTGATCAGGGGTTGATCAATGAGGTTGAGGGCGGTTTGCGCCAAAGGTCCATTTGAAGAATCGGAAGTGAAAACACGGCTATCTTGGTACAGTTACAAAATATAGTTGAATGGTTGTTTTATTATGAGAGCTTTGTGTAGATACCAAGAATGACATGGTTATCTTTCAGGAAGAAGGATTAGTTACTAGAATCAAGATTTCAGTGAACACAACATTAAAACAAAGTAACAAACATGACACAAATATCCCTCTCATAATTCTCCACCTTGTACTCTCGTGGTAAAGGTGAAGTCTGAAGAACTTTCCTCAAAAGTTCTGATTAAGGTATGTTCTTTGTTCAACTGCCGCCAAAACGGATGCAAATGGTTTCTGGAGACTGCAGGAGGGCTGAGATTGGGGAGGTCCCCCCCCATTTCTATGATTCCTTTGCATCGGCATTTGGTGGGTAATCAGCATACTGAGGGTGTCACAAAGGCTGATTAGGTTTGTCTGATGTGATTGAATCACTCTTCAGGTGTGGCAAGATGTTGGCTCCGTGTGGTCTTGCTGACCTCACTACATCCCCCCGGATGTCAACTTTCATAGACCGTCGTCGGTGAAACTGTTGACATGAAGACAAGAGAAGAAAGACCACAGCAGCGTAACAGCATGTCACCCCCCCTCCCCAGACATTGGCATGGCTATGAGCGATTAAGCTATGACATGACATAGGGAAAAGGTTGAGAGAAAACAATTGAAACAAAAAGAGGCACTTGAAGTGGCTTACAATGGCCGTAGCTATTGAAGCTTTGTGACTATGGGTGTAGATAAGGGAAAAGTTGTCGGCTTTTCAATCTTTTTAAATCCAACTAGTTTCAATAAATTCATTTAGGTTATGGTTACAATTGACTGCCAAAGACGTACACAAATAAGCAAGTAAAGGTGCAAGGTAATAATAGTACATACTTTAACACAATTATAGTTACTAAGTAGCTTCTTGTAGTCAACTTAACTAAACCACATTGATGAACTGCATCTAACAATGTAACTTTAGTTTGGCAACCACTGTTTAAGACACAGTTAGCTGCGGGAATAGTCAATGCTTTTTCCGAAAAGCTATCGTGGCGGCATAATAGGTTACGTGTAGAAACTGCGTTGTTTAGTTGCTTCTAAACAAAAGTCCTTCAGGACTAAAGGCTCCTATGCTACTTTCCTTGAATAGCTGGCCGAGGCAGATTACAACGTAAATGTCGGGGCCGCGGTGTTCCTGAGCACGCGCGTACCTCCGGTCAAACCTAGCTGCTTCCTTTGAGCTAGCTGGTCCCACACACACACACACACACATTAAAAGCTTGGCCCTATTTTACAAAACAATTGAATACGCACACAGCCACTGTAGCCCAGGCACAGTGGTATTAAAAACATGATGCTACATATAGTTAGAGCTAGCTCTATTTTAACAGTTCGTTTCACAAAAGTTACGATTGCTCATATCAATCTATTTTAGCCTCACACGGAGCGCCATTATGTAGCGGGGTCTCGTCGTGTTAAAATAGAAATACTTAATTTATCATAAAGCTCGGGGCACCACCCTAATATTGGTTTAGGACATTAGGGAATCCTATATTTAACATGTAATAATCAGTCTCATCTTTAGGAATGAATTCGTTCTAAGTGTAGAGCCAATCGTAGCATCAGTGAACACGCACATCAAAATATCTTTACAATGAATTTATTCAAGTAAGGTAAACAGATCTTATGAACAAGTTGGATTATGGGTTTGATATGAGTTATTGGTTTCAATGAACAGAATGAAATGGACTAACTTAAAGAAAGACAGAAATGGTAAGTCAGTGACTACATCCTTACAAATCATAAACAGAGCTCACGCCAATGCCATGTCTGGGAGGAAAGAGCGTTAGCCATAGTTACGTTTGATCAGGGGTTGATCAATGAGGTTGAGGGCGGTTTGCGCCAAAGGTCCATTTGAAGAATCGGAAGTGAAAGCACGGCTGCGCTGCAAGGTCGTGTGGCTGAATCTGCGGGATCTCAGTCAAGTCGCAATGATAATTGCGTTTTGGGTTCTTCTGTTGAAACGTCCAGATAGTGTCGCGATCACTATAAAGTTGAATCTCAGGAGAAGCTTGGGGACGTCCTTTGGAACGCCAATCCCGATGGCGTTCATGCCATGGTTGGTTTCGCTGGAGTCCGAGATTAATGGTCATCTCAGATATTTATACAGTTCAGAGTTCGAGGGAGGACCTGTCTGGGTCAGACGTTGATTGGGGGAAGCTGGGTTGTCAACTCTCCCCTCCTTCCTTCACACCTACCAAAGGTGTGATCTGGTCTCTGGCTGGTTCAAAAGATCATTCAAATATTGTTCTGGACATCTTGGTACAGTTACAAAATATAGTTGAATGGTTGTTTTATTATGAGAGCTTTGTGTAGATACCAAGAATGACATGGTTATCTTTCAGGAAGAAGGATTAGTTACTAGAATCAAGATTTCAGTGAACACAACATTAAAACAAAGTAACAAACATGACACAAATATCCCTCTCATAATTCTCCACCTTGTACTCTCGTGGTAAAGGTGAAGTATGAAGAACTTTCCTCAAAAGTTCTGATTAAGGTATGTTCTTTGTTCAACTGCCGCCAAAACGGATGCAAATGGTTTCTGGAGACGTGTTGTCTCAAGCAGGCCCTTTGAAGCTTGCAAGCTAGCAGGAGGGCTGAGATTGGGGAGGCCCCCCCCCCACCCCCCCCCCCCCCCCCCCCCCCCCCCCCCCCCCCCCATTTCTATGATTCCTTTGCATCGGCATTTGGTGGGTAATCAGCATACTGAGGGTGTCACAAAGGCTGATTAGGTTTGTCTGATGTGATTGAATCACTCTTCAGGTGTGGCAAGATGTTGGCTCCGTGTGGTCTTGCTGACCTCACTACACCTACATGTTTATAACCTATAGGTTATATTTTTGCTTCTCTCCACAAGAATTGTGCACAAAAAGTAGCCACTTTCAGTTTCAGTTTCGATGACTAGACTATAAATAACTCCATCAAGAGAGCATTTTCACAGTAGTTTGACTACAGTACAGAGCCTCCTGGTCGCCAGCCTTGTAATATTTGGATCTATATTCCCAGTTTAGGTAAGTTATGAGCCTATTCCGGGAGTTAATCATGTTGCTCACTGTTTTCTATTTACATTGTATTTTATTAATTTAGCATACACTTCAATTCGAAGAGACGTAAACATTTTTATATAGACCTAGATCAAGCAGAATATCAAGCAGAATATCAAGAATCAGAGAAGATCAGAGAATCCTCTAGAGAAGAGCATAGGCGAAGAGCTAGACGATTTTGTTTTCCGAGTCACTCTGCGCCTCACATTACAGAACCGCATGGCTAGTTAAAGTGAAACAATAACGGCACAGTTACTAAATTACACTACACAAACAATATAAATGTGGCAATTTTTTGTTCGACGATATATCCAAATCATGTATTGTAGGCCTAATAGCCCGCTGGGTACGCGAGCCATATTATAATGAGTGTTCCATTTCAGCCCTTTCAAACGCTCTCACGCCACACTTAGCATTTCTAGCCAGCCTGGGAGGGGGCAGGGGGGGGGGGGGGGGGGGGGGGGGGGGGGTCAAACTTGACGACCCTGTCATATTACAGTTCCGCACTGCAGGGAAATTGTCAAGAGCAAAAGACATTCCAACTGGCAGGCAGACATAGAATCAGAATTTTGTAGAAATGTACAACAAAATATGGAACTATACAATATTAAATAAAACGAACAATTCGAGAGTGCAGTTTGACAGTGCAGTTGGGCTGTACATGATAAGTGACAGAGTATCAGTGGAGGGCTGTAGATAAGACCTGGGACGCACTGGCTGCCAAGCCGATAAGCTGCGATACATTTTTTGGTGCAATAAACCTTTATTGGGGAAAAGAAATAAGTGTCATCTTTGAATATGGGTCATCTTTAGTGGTTAACATTTTTGCAATAATAACAAAAATAAAAAACAGATGAACGAACAGCAGTATGAATGTGTCGGGCGTGGTGGTTTATAACCTGGTATTACAGCTCGAGATAAATATGGGTCATCTTTAGTTGCGGAAAGAACTTAACTGTTTGAAGTTTCCTTAACTGCAGTACCTCACAGATCGGTAGGTTGCCGGCCTGCAATTCCAAACTGAAACTTTCTGAGTGTCTGTCCTCGTTGTGTCTCTCAGCAGAACCGTCATGTCTGGGACAGTCAGCATGAAGGAGCCAGTGTGCCTGGTGGAGAGTGACAGAGAAGGGAGACTGCATGTGGTGCCAGCTGCACAGGACATCCTGAACCAGATAGACCAGCATGTGGTGGTGGTGGCGGTGGTGGGTTTGTACCGCACTGGCAAGTCCTACCTCATGAACAAGCTAGCCGGGAAGAACAAAGGTGGGCACGTTTAACATCTATTCCTAGAATCGATGACTCTCGCATTGTCCTGACGACACTTTGGATTTGTTTCACAACACACCCCACAAAGGGGATCCACAAATCCACAGTATAGGAGGAGGATGAACCAATAGAAATCCCCTGTAGGTTGTAGGATCCTCCTGATGCAGCAGAACCTAATGCTGTTCTTTACTGCTGATCCCGCATTGGGCTGTTATACCTTTCGGTAAATAAAATAGATCTCCTTTCAGTCATGTAGATGTACGAGCCCGATCTTGTCACCGTGGGAATCTCACTTACAGTATAAATGTTTCATTATATTCAGTGCATTATGGACAAACCCATTTGCTTGCGAGACCATACTGTAGCCAGTCACAGCAATGGTGCTGGTTATTGTCATATTGTTGTTTTAGTTCCAGCCTATCTGTCTGGTGCAGCAAACTCAGTACAGGACACTGTGCTTCCTCAGATAGAACAAGATGTGTACTTTCAGTTTCATTCTGAACAAACTAGCTTTTAATAGTCCCAGCCAGTAAAGCACATGATAACATTGTTATGTTTAGCTGTTAGAAAACACATAAAATAACATAACAAAGATTTTTTATAAACAAATTAGACGTGGCATTGATTTGAACTATGTTTTTTCATACCAATAATGTAGGTCTGAAATACGACACACTACAATTTAAGTTAACCTTTTTCAAACGCTCTTTTCCTATATTTGATGTCCTCAAGGATTTGCCCTGGGAGCCACCATACAATCCAAGACTAAGGGCATCTGGATGTGGTGTATGCCTCATCCTAAACAAGCTGACCACACTCTGGTGCTGCTGGACACAGAGGGACTAGGGGACGTAGAGAAGGTGAGGGGTCAAAGTTCACACACAGGAAATGGATGTAAATTGATGTTGGATCTGGTTGAAGCAAATACTTTCAAATATTTTGGGAGCACTTGATTTAGGTTGATTTAGCAAACTTTGCTAAATCAATACTTTTGCACGCCCAATCTTTCAGTTTTTGATTTGTTAAAAAAGTTTGAAATATCCAATACATTTCGTTCCACTTCATGATTGTGTCCCACTTGTAGTTGATTTTTTCCAAAAAAATACCAATACTTTCGCAAGGCACTGTACATTTTAGATAGCATTTTAGTGTTAGTAAATATATAAACAATCTAATGCAGCGTAGAAAACCATGTTGATAAGATGAACAGAACAAACAGGCACTGTGACAGTGAAGAAGTTTGAGGGCTTATTTTGATAGTATCTTTTACTTTTACCTTTATTAGCTTGTCTACTTTCCCCTGTGTTTTCTAACTGATGTGTCTGAAGTACATAGAGAGCAATGTAAAAACCGGTGCCAGATTCCTCGTATGTGTCCATATACTTGGTCAATAAAGCTCATTATTCTGATTCAGCTACAGTGGTTTCCCTATTGTCTTTTACTATCCTACTGAACTTCCCAACCTACTCCTCTTCAGACTGTTCAGAATCGGAGGAACAACCGTCCCTGAACATTACCAAAGTCGGGCATGTGCTTTAGGTGTCACATGTCATTTTTTAAATTTTGTTTCCAGGGTGATGAGAAGAACGACAACTGGATCTTCTCCCTTGCTGTCCTCCTCAGCAGCACTATGGTGTACAACAGCATGGGCACCATCGACAACCACGCTTTGGAGAAACTCCAGTATCCTGCATGTCTACAGAGGAGCACATGTAGCTTAGCACAGTTAACACACACTGAGGTTTAGCACAGTTAACATACTCTGAGGTTTAGTACAGTTAACACACACTGAGGTTTAGCACAGTTAACATACTCCGAGGTTTAGCACAGTTAACACACACTGAGGTTTAGCACAGTTAACACATGTGTATTGTTTTTTTATTCTAGATAAGATATCAATTATCTTAAAGTTTTTACCACCCAATCAAGATGCATAGATACACGCCCATCCCTCATAAGAGAATGTTCCAGTTTCATTTTGTCCTCAACACCGCCCCCTGCAGCTACGTGACTGAACTGACAGAGCACATCAAGGTGAAGTCTGGGAATGGAGATGAAGATGAATCCACAGAATACATGCGATTCTTTCCCTCCTTCGTGTGGACAGTTCGTGACTTCACCCTGGAGTTGAAGCTCGATGAAAAAGCCATCACAGCAGACCAGTACCTGGAGAACGCCCTCAAGCTGAAACCAGGTGAGAGAAACTTCAAGGACTCAATGGTTTTGTGAAATGGGGAGCTTTACCTTCTCAACACACTTTGGTACATAAGTGTCTTGATCACAAATGTTGTCCAATATTGAAACATTGGTCGCATTATTGTAAAATTAAGTTGCAACGGTTTTCCAAAGGTCACAGTAAGAATATTCAGGCATACAACCTCCCTCGCGAATGCCTCCGGAACTACTTCTCTCCTCGCTGGTGTTTTGTGTTTGATCGTCCGGCTGACGGAGAGAAGATGAGACGCATGGAGGAGCTGACCGATGCTGACTTAGAGCCCAAATTTGTCCAGCAGTCAAATAACTTCTGTACCCACATCTTCACCAACGCCAAAACCAAGACCTTGAAAGGAGGCGTTAAGGTAACTGGCAGATGTGAGTATTACCGAAAACCTAACTTCCATCCAGTAACATAGTTCATGTTGCAACCTTATTGATTGTATGACAACCATACATTTGTGTCTCTGTGTCTCTACCGCAGTGTTGGGTAACCTGGCAGAGACGTACGTTGCTGCCATCCGCAGCGGGCAGATCCCCTGCCTGGACAACGCCGTGCTGGCGCTGTCAGAGATTGAGAACTCCGGTGCTGTTGAGCGTGCCAGGGTGTTCTACCAGGAGAACATGGCATCATTTGTGGTGTTCCCCACTGAGACCCAGGAGGATCTGTCTGATATCCACGCCCAGATAGAGAAGGAGGCTCTGGCCATTTTCATGAAAAGTACCTTTAAGGACGAGAATCAGAAATACCAGACCAAGCTCATGGTGTGTCTTTCCAGATGTTTTTTATGCCTTTTTCAACTTTCAAGCTGTTTTGTTCGTTGATAATAATAGTTCCTAATAGTTGTAAGAGTGTCATATGTCTGGCATATATTTTCAACATTGAGAGTGTGTACAGAAAGTGCAAATTTAAATTTGTCCTAACTTGTACTCAGGACTAAATCTTGAGATTGAGTTTTCCTCCTGAAGGGATTTTATAATGCCCCTTAAAGTCAGGAAAACAAAACCAGTATTGTTTTAAATGTCCTTTAACATCTTCTTTTTGCTGTTGTCTTTTCAGGAAGTGCTTCAGGCAGAGTACCAGCAGATCTGGGAGAAGAACTGCCAGGAGTCTAAGAGGAAGTGTGAAAGCATCATCAAGCGTGTCTTCGGCCCTCTGGAGGAGAAGGGGAGCTCTGCCTACACTGTCCCTGGTGGATACAACAAGTACTGCACTGACCTCCAAATGATGATCCAGAAATACAAAGCTGCAGAGGGCAAAGGAGTGAAGGTTTGTTTGGGAGAAGTGGTGCTTTCACATGTGTTCAGATGAGAGTTTAAATCAGTATTACTTAAGTGAGATATTAGAAGCGCTAATATTAATGTAAAATCAGTTTCCAGGTGTGTAGTTAAAGTTATCATCTCTCCTCTCTCTCTCTGTGCGTGTGTGCTCAGGCAGAGGAGGTTATCCAGGTGTACCTGGATGGGCTGGCCAACCTTGGACAGACTATCCTGGCTGCAGACAAGTCTCTCTCTAAAGCTGAGCAGAGGACTAAAGGTAACATGAGGATACTATACTATCACTATAGCACCGCAATATTTTAGGAAGTGTATTTCATGTAACCTGCTGCTCTCTCTCGCTCTCTCTCTCCATCTCTCTCTCCACCTCTCTCTCTCTCTCTCTCTCTCTGTGTGTGTGTAGAGGAAGAGGCCAGGAGGGAGCAGGTTGAACGAGAGCGGTGTGCAGCGCAGGAGCAGGTCAGGATGCTGAAGAGCCTGCAGGAGGACCAGAACAGAACTCACCAGCAGCACATCAACCAGCTGAAGGAGAAGATGGAGGGCGACATGAGAAATGCCACTGCAGAGTACCAGAGAGTTCTGGACGCCAAGCTGAAGGTGAGACACACTTAGATGTACACACAGTCTCTTTACACAGGAGGAACTAAACAAACTTTCTTTGCTCTATAAGTCTCTGCAGGCCAAGCAGAATGTATGACTACCAAACTCACACGCACAAAAATAATGCGTGGAGACGTAATTTGGTTAGCACAAAATGATGAAATCCTCAATCTGTTACTACTTAGCACAACTACATCCTCCATCCTGCTTTCCTGAATGTTTTTTTTTACTTTTACAGGAGCAAAAGGACCTCCTCAAGCATGGCTTTGATGAAAAAGCACGGCAAATGCAAAGTGAGATACAGGATCTAAAAACTCAGAAGTACCAAGAGGAGAAGGATAGTCCATCCTTTATGAACAAGGCTTTGAACTTTGTTGGAGACACTGCCATGATGGTTCTACCAGGATTTCTTCCAAAACTGGGTGGATTGGCTCTAAAGTTAGTCTCCAAAATTTTCTAATTTTGTGCTTTGAAGTAAAAGTTAAACAAAAATAATTTGGGATTGATTGACTTTGCTTAAAGATTGAAACTTTAGATACGTGGGTTCCAGGGGCGTGTTCAGGGAGTGGCCTAGGGTGGCACGGGCCACCCCTGAAATCTGATTGGCCACCCCAATATATGATTGGCTATATGCCCAGTCAGAGGCGGGCCACCCCTGGTGCCACCCCTATCAAAAATGTCTGGACACGTTCCTGGTGAGTTCTAAATGTTTCTGACGCCCCCCATAGCGCAAGTGTTTTTCTCCAAAACGGTAGCTAGTTAGCTTTGGTTAAGAAAGTGCAACGCACATGTTATTAGCCTACGTTTAGCTTTGATTCACCAAAATATTTTCGAAAAGGTACAGGCGGGTATGTTTTCCTTAATTTTTCTGAACTTTGTGTGTTATGTTGCTAACTAGAGATCAGTAGTATCTATAACTATATAGGTCATACAATACAGTTATTCGCCCGACTCTGTTGAATAGTACAGAACATAACATAAAAAAATCTAAAAAAAATAATAATCGAAAATGCAATATTGGTAAAAATAATTGCAATTAGCCTATCATTTTTTCCAAAATCGTTCAGCCCTAATATATATCCCTTGAGTTTATCTTACACATTGTTCCTGAGTCAACCCTCAGCATTCAAACATCTGAACAATACAAATGATGTTTTGTGACTCTTGATTGAATGATTTGTTTTGCTTCAGAAATTTACCAAGAATGCGACAAAGAGAAAACAAGTTTTTTGCAATGTTCCGCATTTATAAAAAAAAGAAATTGCATGACCATAATAAGAATACAGATTAATTAGTAAGTTCTCCTTGCTAAATTAACTCATGCGTAATAATGGCCAGCTTGTTCCCAGCCTAATATGAGTACTACAACTGAAATAACTACACAAACAGCTTAAAGAAAAAGAAACACTGTCTGAACATTTCTGATCCAGTCAGTAGCCTTAGAGAAACATGGCACAGACAGCCACAGTGATCCTACTGTATGTGTATCACCAAGAGGCATCATATCTTTTGTGATGAACGCTGTTAGGCTACTGCTTGAGTAATTTTGTACAGTAGTGTTCAGCATTTTAGCTATGCATCGTACATGGCTTTGTGGTGTTTATTTTAGTAAGAAAGTAAATAAGACTTTATTTATATAGCACTTTTCATACAAGAATTGCAGCTCAAAGTGCTTTACATAAAATCAACAAAAACAATAATACAAGTGTTGATCTAACTAGCCGCACTTTATCTGCGGTCTCTCGAATCCGTCATAGATCATACAATTAGAAACAAAATAGTTTAATAATAAACCGTCATTCTTCCGCCACTAGAAAGTATAGTTCTTAAATAAATCGTTGCCACGCAACAGCCTGCTGGACACCTTTGCAGTTTTTTTAACTTGAAATATTTGATGCGCAGTAATATGGAATGTTAAAACATGTTATGAGGACAACCTGTAAGGTTATGCTGGATTTTACAACGGCACGGAACGCGATATAGCCAATCACAATCAAGGATGGGAACGACCAGTTTTAGAATGGTCTGTTATTCCTTTTGTAGGCCTACATTTGCATCCTCATCAAGTCAGCCTTCTTCTTGAAACCCTGTTCCAGAAGATACTTCTGCTCCTTCAGCTTGCGATCTAGAGCCCTGTTGAACTCCTCCTCCTGTTGCTTAACCTCCTGCTTCATTTTCTCCTCCATCTTCTTCATCTTCTCCTCCTGGCTCCTGCGATCGTCCTCCATTTTGAGCTCCATCTCTTCATATTTATTTTCTGTAGCTTTCTTCTCCTGCTCCAGCAAAGCAGCTCTTTCCTTCTCCTCTGGTGGAATCCAGAAAGAAAACATTTAAGTTGACCATTGCAACTGCTTTTTGTTAATGTAGAACCCAGCATGAAACAAAACAATAACATTCTACACTGAAACATTCATTTTGTTCACATAATTCCCAATGAACATCTCATTGGAAGACAGTTCCTATGCAGGCTAGTTTCAGATTGAGAATTAAACTTTGGTTTGGTTTGGAAACTTCCTTGTTGTGGCCCCAAACTCAGCAGCAAAGGTCTTACCATGGATCTTCTTCTCGCTGTCAGTAAGTTTCTGGTCAGCTTGTAAGATGGAGTTGGACTGAACACTCTTCTCCTTCAGGAACTGTTCCAGAACCTCCTCAGCCTGCAGAGACCAGACATGAACATGTTGCTTTAACGATAGTTTAGATATTTGAGTAGATCCCGTGATAAACGGTGTTTAGGTCAAGTTCCTATCAAGCATATCACAAAGGTGAGTTTCAGGAATCGCTTTTTCACATTTTCCACACAGGGATTTACATTCTTACCCGGATTCCTTTGTTAGGTGTGGAACGATATAATGCCACCAAGTTGTCGTGGAGATCACAGTAAAGCTCATAGCCACCTGGTTTGGCAAAAAAACTGTCCTGGATCTTCTGTGCGACCGGAGCAAAGAGATCCCTCAGCAGATCCTGACACTTCTTCTTTGAGGCTTCGTCATTTTGGGTTAGAAGTTCCTCGTAGTGCTTTTTAATACCAGTCTAGAAAAGGTCAACATTCCAACATTTTGAAAACAAGATTACGTTCTCAGATTGTATATTCTCGATGCTGGTGTCTTCGGTCTAGAGCGTCAAATGTGCACCAATCAAACTCTTACCGCCAGGAATTTCAAGAATTTCCCATTTTCGTCTTTGAAGGAACGGTTCATGAACTCTTGGGTGGCCTGCTGGTCAGCACATTGGTGTTGATCTGACATCTGGTGCATGTCCACTGGGAACCGGGTCTTCAGCGGCTCCATGCAGCTCTGGTACAGCTTCAGCCCCCCCTCCACCGCTGCTTGGTTCTCTATCTGGGCCACGGCCAGCACCACGTTCTCCAGACAGGGAACTTTGCCCTGGGAGATGGTCTCCATGTACAGTTTGACCAAGTGGCCAAACACTGCAAGCATTAACCGATATTTCAGACTGACTGATTCCCATAGGCAAATCAGTAAGAATTAATCATGAAATGTGTATTGAATTAATTGTCTGAGAGTAGCTCAACTGATTGCATTTTCTACTGACTATGTATGGTACGTTGTGCTGTAGTAGCTCGCTTATCTGACTTACTTCTTCCAGTAACTACTACGCCCCCTTTGACAGTTTTCATGTGGCTCATCTGGAAAATGTGGTTGCAGAAAGTGTCTGTGGTCTCCCTGAAGCCTTGGTAGAGATCCTTATCATCCATATCCTCCAGGTGGGACATGTGTTCAGGAGAAGCAGGTAACGGGAACACAAAGCACTTACGTTCGGGGAAGTAATTGTGGATGCACTCTCGCGGGAGGTTGTAGTCCCTGGTCTTCCTGCTTGAACCTGTGAGAAGTTGGGCATACCGCATGTTAACATGATTCAAATAAATGATTTAAAGCACTTGGCAAAGGTAATCAACAAGCAAAGGTACTCAACAATAACATGACATATCACCTCAGCCCGAAATGAATACCTTTCTTGAGTTTCAGAGACTGCTCCAGATACCCGTCTGCAGTCACGTCTTTACCATCAATGTTGAGGTCCAGAGAGAAATCTCTGACTGCCCAGACAAAGTTAGGAAAGAACTGGACAAACTGGGCGTCCCCCCCCTCCTCCTCTTCCTCCTCTTCCTCACTGGATGAAGCATGGCTGGGGGACTTCACCTTGATTCTCTCTGACAGCTCAGTCACATAACTGGCATCTGTATAAGGATTAGAACAGGGACTAGTGATAGGCAATGTTTTGAAATATCTACACCAGTTTACAGTAGTTCCCCCATGCATAGGACCTGCAGTGGACCTTAGCTTCAGTTTCAGTCTGACTTTGATCATGAGACACAGGGAGCAGATGCACCTTCAGACTGTCCAGGACATCGGGCACAATAAATTATTTTTCAGTTCATAATGCAGGGACAAACATCCCCTTCCTCTTCATAAAACCAACCAACTATGGGAGTTTTCAGACCAGTGATATCATGTTTATAAACTGGAAGGATACTGGAGGTTCTCCACAGCCTGGTTGTCTATGGTCCCTCGACTGTTATAGACCAGAGTGCTGCTGAGCAGAACAGCCAGGGAGAAAATCCAGGCATCGTTCTTGGAATCTCCCTGAGACAAAAATGCATTCAGTATTAGAGCCCCACTTAGTGGCTTGTTAATGGAAATGTTTGTTTATTTTTTTTAATCAACTATGTTGCACAGTGGTTCAGTCAATATAACACAATTTCGTAATGTAGGGATGACAAGAAAGAAGAAACTGTCTATTTCCCCCCCTCACCTTCTCTACGTCCCCTAGTCCCTCTGTGTCCAGCAGCACCAGAGGTCAGCTTGTTTAGGATGAGGCACACACCACATCCAGATGCCCTTAGTCTTGGACTGTATGGTGGATCCCAGGGCAAACCCTGAAATTACAATAATAAAAACAAATCTAAATATAGACAATTAAAACAAACCCAGGCTAATAAAATTTATTTTAATAAATTTAAACTTGTACAACTAAAAGTGAATTGCTTTAGGTACGTTCAATAGGCCGACTCTGTAAACATTCTGTAACCACGCTCATAGTGTACTGACCGGTTTGCCCAAGTTGGAATTCCTTGCCTCCAGCCTTCCATATGCAACTGAGCGTTTCTCTTACATTATTATTCCTGACATATGACAGTGTTTTTGTATTTTATTTTCAGTGGTGTAAAGAGTACAGAAAATGTGTACTTAAGTACAACTACTGTTACATTGTTCTGATAATACTCAATTACAAGTAAAATTACAGGTGTTAAAAAAGTACGTAAGTAAAATTACAAAATACTCTCTTCAAAAATTACTCAGAGTAGCCTAACAGTTATTTTTTAGTTGGTGATAGTTAAATAATTTGTTAAAACCAATTGGAGATCCATTGAGAAAATAGTTACTTTCAACAACAGCAAAATGTAGCCTACCTTATTGGTTAAGTGTGTGTGTGTGTGTGGGGGGGGGGGGGGGGGGGGGTGTAAGATGAATAAAAAATCCTGCATTAAATACAAAGAATTATGACACTTTGTATGATTTTAAATGATTCCTTATTACAACGGTGGATCCCAGGGCAAATCCTGAAATTACAATACTTAGAAAATAAAATATGCGGAGCCGTGTAGGACTTCAATCAGGGGCGTTTCTACACGGGGGCCTACAGGGGCCAGTGACCCTGTAAAAATGTCCCTGCCCCCCCCCCCCCCCCCCCCCCCCCCCCCCCTGTGGCCCCCTGAGCTTTTTTTTTTTCTTTTTTTTTTTACATGTTTTTCTTCAAGTAGTCATCATGAACCGAGGAAGGGACATTGCAGCCTTTTTTGCCCCAGTAAACAAAGAAGTTAGAGAAACATATCAAGGTATTGAGAGAGCTGAGGAGCTGGAAGAGGGAGAGCCAGAGCATTTAGTATGATTGTAATGTAAAGCAAATTTAAGTATTTAATGTTTAAATATCATTTGTTTCCGTTTTTTAATGTGCCCCTCTGATTAAACACTGGCCCCCCAATTGCCCCTCCCCCCCCCCCCCCAGTAAAATTAGTCTAGAACCGCCACTGACTTCAATACATTATCTCATATTTTACTTTTTAAAAAAATTACCTGGTGAGGTCTGCACGATTTACTCACCGTCGTTCCTGCCAGCCAGCTTGTTCATGAGGTAAGACTTGCCAGTGCGGTACAACCCGACCACCGACACTACTACGACGGGCTGACTGATCTTCATAAGGTGGTTGATGGCATCTGGGACAGGTCGAAGCACACCATCCACGTTGTCGATGAGGCACATTGGTGAATCCATTGCTTAAATATAGATTCGAACAGGATTCGGTCCGTAATGTCGGTTTGTTGTTCACTATAATAATAACTTTTTAAAAAGCCTAATCAAAAAGACAAATGTGGGCTTGGTTTATCACACTCTAGTTTGCAAACTTTTACTCCAGGCAACTCAATGTGATCGTAGACTTCTTCTAAAACGTATGTTCTTTGAAGTTAGTATGCGCAACAAAATATGTTCGTCTGCCGCATTGTGAAACGGAGATGTAATTGAAGAAAGCACGGAAACTCCCGTGCCTTTGGAAACACTTTCACTTTTGAAAGATTCACATAGGGGAGATTGCAGTTTGTTACTTCAGTTTTGTGACTTTTACTGCAGTGTCTTGGGGTCGTCACCTGACTTCTGCTGTGCTTTCGATATGCTTGATTTGTTCGATGCATTAAATGAAAGCGTACATAAATGAAATGCAACCATTTAAACATTTAAGTGACATAGGGCCTATTTAGCTACCTTTTAATCTCAATGGACCTGTCTGTTTTGTAGATCGCCTACTGTCATTATTGTTCAACCGAACTCCATACGCATAAACAATGATGGTCCACATAAAAATCGTTGAGATTCAGTCGCTTGCAAATCCCTCTGTTTCTAATCTCAGTGTTGTTTTAGTTGCAAATGTAGGCTACATTGTTTACTAAACAGAACACACAAACGCAACAGGAAATCTGTAGGAATGTTTGTTTGTATACGTTCAAAAGTACACAAAAGCACAATACGTTTGACATTATTAAGGGTTCAATAAAAATGCTTAAAATATGACAAATGTCTACAGAAAGTGGTTGAAATACAGGTTGCAACTGAGATGCTTTTGTCCTTCCTTTATCATATTTTTACCATCCCATATCTGCCTATACTGTGATAAACTAAATGCACTTCAATTATTTACAAATATATGAAAGTACCGGTAATTTATTATAAAACAATTATCAACCCATGTTTCATCCTGTAACTGAGTACATCAAGCCATGCAGTTGTAGTTAGGAGTGTGTCAGTGTGGCCACATACATCTCTGGATGTTGTTATCTGAAGTACACAGTATGTGTTTGAGTTTAACACCACAGTGAGAGCTTCTTTATGGGAAGGAGCCTTCAACTCCTCCACTGAGATGGAAGCGAGTCATGTCTTCCTTCCCCCGTGTGATGCCTCCTGGACCAGGGGAGGACCCCCAGGACAAGGGGGGCCTTCCACCACCGGGGTCTGAGGGTCTCTCCCCAGGAGAGATTAGGGTTTAAACTTTTGGGCGAGCTGATCCAGGACTTCCAGCAGCTTCTCCTCGTCTGTGCTGGAGGACCTGGAGGAGGCCAGGGGCAGGTGTGTGGCGACAGCCTTGCGGTCTGCACCGTCAAGGAAGACAGGAGGAAACAAGCTTGAGAATTTAAAGGGGAAATCCTGAAAATGTGTAGTGGACATTTAAAGGAAAACATCTTGACAACCCCCCCCCCCCCCCACCCCCCGTCCTTGCCAATATTGTTTTAGGAGGGGAGAAACTAACCCTGGAAGAACAGTCCACTGGGTTGCTTGGTTGCCATGGGTGACACTGCCAGCCACACCACAGTGTCTGCCCCCATAGCCTCCGTCCTCAGCTTGTTCTTCATCTTGGCGTGGAAGTCAGGCATGGACAACTGGACAGCTATGGAAGAACACACACAATCTTAAAACTGAACCTGTCACTTCCTGAATAGATGAAATCGACAAAGCAAGACCTGTGTCAAAAACAATACTACTGAAAGTGTGGTATTGACTAAAAGCCATTGCAGGCTTAAAAAAATACAATCTCTTAACACCTTTAAACCTTCCAAGAATGTATGTGACCCTGGAGCGTATTTGACTCAGTTGTGTGTTTTGCCCTGCTCAGACCAGAGGCCCTACCTGGTGTGTGTTTTGCCTTGCTCAGACCAGAGGCCCTACCTGGTGTGTGTTTTGCCTTGCTCAGACTAGAGGCCCTACCTGGTGTGTGTTTGGCCCTGCTCAAACCAGAGGCCCTACCTGGTGTGTGTTTTGCCTTGCTCAGACTAGAGGCCCTACCTGGTGTGTGTTTGGCCTTGCTCAGACCAGAGGCCCTACCTGGTGTGTGTTTGGCCCTGCTCAGACCAGAGGCCCTACCTGGTGTGTGTTTGGCCCTGCTCAGACCAGAGGCCCTACCTGGTGTGTCTGCCCAGCCAGGGTGCATGGATGAGAAGTGGATCTCTTTGTATTGGGAGGCCCACCTCTCCGTCAGAATCACTTGCTGTCTCTGTGGCAACAACACACCAAACCACATCAACAGAACTTCTCTGTAGGAAATACGTTCTGTGTGAAATAACCCATGTTCTCAGTGAGAATTTGTAAATGTTCCTCGGGTGTATTTTAGACAAAACTTACAAGAACAAACTTACTTTGTTCTGGGCGTAGACCATCGTGCCGTCAAACGTCCCCTTCTCCGACTGCAGGTCGTCCACGGTCATCTTCTGGACCAGCATGCCCCCTGAAGACACTGTGACCTGCATGGAGACAACGACCAAATCAAACTTTATTGATATAGCGCATTTCATACCAGAAAAGCAACAGAATGCGCTTCACAGAAGAGGGGGGGGGGGATACAAACACCAGACTACACTCTGAAACAGACAGACTGCCTTTTGTTGACTTTGTGAAACCGGTTTGCAGTCTTTTCGTGTGTTTATCAGCAGTGGCCACTAGAGGGCCCTACAAGCAGCACCCAAGCCTATTAATCCCAAGCTTTCAAGAGAAACCAACAGATGTCCTTCTTCTGGTAAGACGCAGCAGACCAAGGCAGGGAGCACAAAGCGAACGACACCTTGGTACAAATGTTGCTGCATCACGTGCTGCCATGCTCGACGTCAAGTAAGAGTTTGGAGAACTAGGTGGAACATGACTTACCACACGGGGGTCTTCAGCCTGTTTCAGGGTTGGTATCAGAGCCATAGTGAGGATGTAGGTTCCTAGAGGCCAGGAGGTCCACACAGTCAAACACATCAAGCGCTTGCTCTTAACTGTTGCTAATGATGTCGGGACTGTGTACTCCTTAACAGAACTGTTGCAAATATGATACTAGTAATACAGGATATGAGTGTTAACAACATATGTGCTGATAGCATAGCTATACAAGCTAATACTGTATAAGATTATGGATGTGTTGTGAGGTTTGGAATGCAAATGTTTTAGCGTATAAATACACTCGGTACACCATACCGAGTGTATTTGTGGCAAAGTTTTTCTCAATCCCTTCCTCTGTCAGTTCTCTCTGGTTCACCATACAGCCAGCATTGTTGATCTGGAAGAGAAAACCAGAGAAGAAAATTGCGATTTTTGATTAAACTTTACCCGTGGTTTAGTCAAATCAAATTGATTTGTGTAGCCATTTTTTTTACAAGCAATGCTACAGAGATCTTAAGTGTTTTTCGCTGGACAGAATGGAATTGGTGAGATGTTTTGCTTACCAGTACATTAACACTGTTGCTTTGAGAGAAGCTCTGCACAAACTCCCACACCTGCTTCGCGTTGGACATGTCCACGATGTGAACAAACACATTCTGGAAGGAAAACACAATGATGAGTAGTGAAAAACCGCCTTTAATAACGTATTTTTAAGTTTTGTACCTTAATACTGGTTAAACTTTATTAAATTGTAGTTCAGCTCAATGCCTTAGAGCAGGGGTGTCAAGCCCTGGTCTTCGAGGGCCGCTGTCCTGTATGTTACAGATGTTTCCCTGCTCCAACACACCTGATTTGGATGAATGGTCGTTATAACAACTCATTTAATTGAATCAGGTGTGTTGGAGCAGGGAAACAATCTCTAACATGCGGCTCTCAAGGACCAGGGTTTGACACCCCTGCCTTAGAGTATGTCAGCCCCTTTTAACAGCCGTGGTCAGGTAAGCGCTTTACAGGTGATCCTTACCTGGTTTTTACTCAGCTCCACAATCTCATCTTTAGCAGTTTCTGCTCTCCCCTTGTTTCGACACACCAGGTGAACTGTCCCTCCTACAGACATTAAAACCAAACAAGGGAATGTATGTTCGTAACCCAGGGTGGGGGAGGTTTACCCTAGTCTACACAAGGTACAATTTCAAATAACCTGGGCTAGGTCTTTCGGCAACACTACTCCACCTTCAACGCATCTAGTTTATAACACAAATGTTTTTCGTTGGTTTTACTATCTGTGAACTTTTATGAGACAGACGTTATAGTGTCATAACTTGGTTAATCATTGGAATCACACACTAACAGCGGTTATATATCACATGCCGTTGTTTTGTGTAGCCTTACACAAACCCATGGCGCTTGTGGTTGATGTGAGTCAGTTCTAGATGAATTGGAACAGTCATATCTATGACACTGTACCTCTTTTGGCTATTTCATGTGCAGCCGCTTTCCCAATGCCACTGTTAGCTCCAGTGATCATGAAGGACCTTCCGCTTAGGTTCACTTCCAGATCCCCTGGGATAAAATGCTTTGCAGCAGCTTCATATCCACTTCTGGAGAACACAATCATTAAATCCACAAATCAGGCCGTCAAGTAGGTTATAGACCACATTGGTTAATAGTTTTCTTATGACAAGTATAAAAACGTTAGGACAAGCAAGAGTACTGACGTATTAGGGTCACGCTGAATTAACATTTATTTTGTAACACACAGTTGTCAAGACTTGGCAAGACACCCGCAAACTCAAATTCATCATGTTTACGGCGATCAGTATTTGGAGACAGTGACATACAGATTCACGCAAACTGAATTAGTAAGAGTGCAACAGATTACCGTATACGGATAAGCAACTATACAGTATCCTGTAATTTGACGAAATTACTTACTTGGTATATTCCTGAAGTCCTTTAACAAACCAAACAGCATTTCTGTAGAACGACATATTTGACCTATTATGGTGTTGCTAGTATTCGATTTTCATTAAGTAAGAGTTGCTAACATGCTTTGACAAGGACTACGCCGATCTGTATACACCACAGTGTTGTGAAACGGACAAGCCCATTTTCGAATTTCATAAGAATGACTGGTCGGTTACGTAGCGATGGGTGGGGCTACATGAACATAGCATGCAAGCTAACTAAGCTAGCTAATGTACAATAGCTAACCTGAATGTTTTCCAAACATTTCTTTATTTCTTTATCTGCTAATATACTTACAGTATATTAGCAGATAATATATTTAGGACGTAAATTGGTAGATCCTAATCAGATGTATAGCACTAGCCTTGAGCATAAACCAAGCTAGTACTGTTAGGACAGCTATCCTATTCCTACTAGCTATCTAACTAGCATAGCTACGTAGTCCCAGCTGTCTAGATAAGCAAAATGCATATACTGTAGCTTGCCTTTATATGTTATTTCATTAATGTATCTGTCCATTCAATACAATAAACGACCATATTATATATGTAAAGACCTTTTATGAATATAGTGATATTTATACATAGTCATTTGTTTAAAATAACTATTTCAGTCGCTTATTCTCAGTTGTCAGGATGGCCGAGTGGTCTAAGGCGCCAGACTCAAGGTTGTACCTTCCATACCAATGGGGTTTCTGGTCTCCGAATGGAGGCGTGGGTTCAAATCCCACTTCTGACAGATCATTTTGGTGTAGTACATCTTTTATGAAAACAACTTGGTTGTAAATCAAAATGTAGATTTTAAAACACACAGTCATTTTCTGTTTAGCAAATGCACCTTTTTGAAGTAGTGCGAAATTTGGATATCACCCGCTTCAAATAAGGTTCTGGTAAAAAATAGCGTAGCTTACTACACACAACTGAAAATTATAGAAACAAGTTTACAAATTCATTTTAAACCTTTTGGTGCCGGTTGATGTCATTTAAATAGCGTCTTAATGCCTCACTGAAACAGTTGTCAGGATGGCCGAGCGGTCTAAGGCGCCAGACTCAAGGTGAAAAATCCTTCCCGGTGTAGGGCATTCTGGTCTCCGAATGGAGGCGTGGGTTCGAATCCCACTTCTGACAATACTTTTAGACCAAACCAGAATTGTATTGCTCTTGTCTATGCAATTGTTTAAGTTAAGCTATTCGACCATTTGAGTTACTTGTTAACACATTGTATAAACTAATGTACGTTTTCATTTGTTGTGAATAAGGCGTTGGGTCCATTATCTTCATAACGTAACATTTTTGTTGATCAGGTTTAAGTCATTTATTATGTTATTATTTACATGTACAATGCAGCAATATACTAATACGATATTTACGTGATTATTCAAATAATCATGAAAACAATTTACCAGATAGTTTTATTTTACAACAGTGGTGTGGAAATGCACAGCATTTTATTAACAGAATACTCTGTATTCAAACGCACTTGTAATTAAACAGATTTATTTTGTTTCATAAGAACGCTGAAATGCGAAAACATGTCAAACAAACATTTAAAAAGAAAAATATGTACACTTAGAACATTTCTGTAGATCATTTATTTAGATGATATAGTAAACTAAGTTAAGTTGTCTAAATAGTAAATATTGCTTGTCATGTACAGGATTTGCTATTGGAGTCGAGATTGAGAATTTATTTTTATGTTGTAACAACCATGACTGTCACGAGACACACGCACAAACTCAAATAAATTATATTCAGGATTTGGTGTCCAGTCATTGTAGTCTCAGTTTGATCCGAAGACATTTGGGGCACTCCTCATCTCTGAAACAAGAGTTGTGAAAGCAGCTCTTGCAAACTAAAAAAAGAGAGATATACATCGATTTATTCAACAGTATTTATACACACTCACCAACTGTCACACACTTGTGGGTCTCTGGTAGAATCTTTACCTTGACAGCGCGTGCATATCCCGCGCTGGAAGGGGAAGATAACGTCTTTCTGCTTGCAGAACTCACAGATGAAACCTTTAGCTAAACAAAGCTGGGGTAAAACAGGAATGAACATTTTCTCACCATGGTTATCTCAACAGACCAACCAATGAGAGCAGCGCTTGTTACAGGTCAGTAGCATGACCCACAAACCTGGCCTCAACTGAACGGATGTAGGTTTCATGACACTTTTTGAACGCATCCTCGATTTTATATATATATATATATATATATATATATATTTTTTTTAAAGCTGTCACGCACACATATGAAAACAAACCGACACCCTTGCTCCACTGTGATTGGCTAACCTGACAGCTCCCCACATGGGCGGAGCCAGAGCGCAGCACCTCCTTGGCCAACGGAAGCAGATGACCCCGTTTGACCTCCACAAGGTCGTCCATGGAGAACAGGTGTGGCCCCTGCGTCAGGTGTTCAGGAAGCTGCTTGAATTCCTTCAGGACCCTGAGAATGTTTACAATAATATGGAGAAGAGGGTCATTGTGAATTACCATGTAGTGTTGTATTACAAGCATCTGACACTATGTCAACAGGCTACACCAGAGGGCATACTGTTAAGCGTAAGGGTGTGTGTGTGGATGGAATATGAAAAGAAAAAGAGAGAGACAGTAGTAATGTGTCTTTACCCTTCTGATAATCTGCACTTCTTCAGCAGCCTCTTAATGCTCAGCAGCTGTTCCTGGAGCTCCTTATGAGACACAAGATGAGATCAGAATGTGTGTGTGTGTGTGTGTATGTGTATGATGATATCGGTATTTGTGTGTGTGTGTGTGTGAGACTTCTGGAGCCCTGCAACATTCCCCAGCTCCTCCCAATTTACGGAAGTCAACAGAAGACATCTCCTCATCCTTCCTCCAGGGAATCTAAGATTCCTCATCGAGGAACACACCTCATGCTTTTAGTCTTCAGAAACACGTTTTTTCCTTTCCCACAACACCCCCATACGGCCTCTTCTCTCAGAGGAACTCACCCTGAACCTGTCCAGGTCTCGCACTCGACCGTAGAGACCCGTGCCGACGCAGGTGAGGTCGAACAGAGGCTGGTGCCACACAGAGTCCAGCAGCTGCTTAGAGAAGTCACTCACAGCGTACCTGCTGAAGTCCCACTGGGTCAGGACCCGACTGGGTATCACAGACTCCGCCCCTCCCTGGCAGCAGTCGCAGAAATACTTGCCCAGGTATTCGCAATAACGCAGCTTCTTCATGTATCCTAAACAACAGAGAGAGGGCGGTAGGTTTCATTACACACGATGTATCAGTCAACATCAAGATATATCAAATCTATTCATCAGATCCCACACAGGAAGTAGGATTTAGTTCCTTCCTGGGTACTTACTGGGTTCTATCTCCGTCCCACAGCCAGCGCAGAGGAAGTGCTGCATGGCAACCACCTCACTGCGCCTGGCAACGAGGAAGGCCAACGTAAGACGACAACACGCGTGTAACATGGAAGCATCATGTGGAAAACATCTGTAGCTAGCTATGTTAGCTTGCATGCTATGTTAGCTTGTGTTGTGGTTTCTTGATTATTGGGCAGGGTGGCAGATGTAGGTGGTAGTTAGAGGAGAGGTGGAAGGCCCAATAGGAGTACTGAGACTTACCGTCTGCAGGCACTTACCGCCTGTATCAGTCTCAGTACTCCTTTTGGGCCTACCACCTCTCCTCTGACGACACTTGCATGCTATTTTCACGTAGCCCCACTTCCATCACTATGCAACCGACCAGTCAAATGTTTGTCCTTTGGCAACATCCTCAGATCTTTTAGTTATCGGATACACACACACACACACAGGAACAGAAACCCAGTCTACCTGTGAGAGGACAGTACAGTGACGATGATCTGGAAGCGTGGAGGCTCCCAGCTCAGGGATCCCCTCATCCTGGTCCTTTGCCTGATCTCCTCACTCAGGCTAATGTTAGCATCGTTTACCACAGGAGGTGTCCCTGGGAGCTGGGGGTCAGAGGCTAACGTTAGCATCGTTCACCGCAGGAGCTGGGGGTCAGAGGCTAACGTTAGCATCGTTCACCGCAGGAGCTGGGGGTCAGAGGCTAACGTTAGCATCGTTCACCACAGGAGCTGGGGGTCAGAGGCTAACGTTAGCATCGTTCATCGCAGGAGCTGGGGGTCAGAGGCTAACGTTAGCATCGTTCATCGCAGGAGCTGGGGGTCAGAGGCTAACGTTAGCATCGTTCACCGCAGGAGCTGGGGGTCAGAGGCTAACGTTAGCATCGTTCATCGCAGGAGCTGGGGGTCAGAGGCTAACGTTAGCATCGTTCACCACAGGAGCTGGGGGTCAGAGGTCACACCCCAGGGTCCCCACTGAAGTCATACCCCAGCAGTCCTCCCCTTAATTCTGTTTATTACAATTTTTTTTAAATAAGACTTGCCAGAGCGCTCCAGTTTTATGTGAAATCTATAAGCAAAATGGTCACATTGGGAATTTCAACTCAGTATAGTTCTATAGTTGCTTTACTATAGTTTGTGAAGCATTTGGCTTTAGATCAACAAGTTGAAATCCCAAATTAGCTTCAATTTGGATGAAAGCGTGTTCTGAATACACTCTTTCATAAAAAGGATCTGAGTCATTTCCATTCTGACTCGTGTGGTTGAGTTTCGGTAGATATGAGGACTTAACCTGGGATCCTACTGTATGTAGCAAGCTATGTGTCTCTATTTCATGAGAGGAGTGTAGCAATGGAGGACATTTTGCTTTAACTGTCACTGATTGACCCATGTTCCCTGCTTCTCTTTTAACTCACTTCCTGGAGGGACGTCCTAAGGCTCTGTCGGCCCCGCCTCAATCCCCGGGATGGAAACCATAGGCGCCTGAACTCCAACACAAGCTGCTGGGCCAAACACTCCGCAGAGCAATGCATCATGGGAGATGGGAGCCTCTGTCTGTGGGGGGCGGTTTGGATTAGAAAGATACCAGAGATGACTGGAAAAATATGTTTAAAAAACCCCAAAACAATGGCAGTTAATTGCTTCAGGATTATATGTTTTTGTTGTGTTTTCTCACCTTTTGAAACACTTTTGAAAGCGTGAACCTCTACTTATTGGTCGCAGTTCCATCTCACTGTCTGCAATTCAAAACAGGTATATTCATGTATCTTCTCAATTAAACCTGTCTTCTTAAAAGGTTCAGTGTATGTTCACTGAACTGTCTGTCTTGCCACCTCAAGACATTACATTTCCATCGAATGGTAAATGTATATTTTATATTTACCTAAATTGTCAACTGCCATGTTCTCACCACCTTCAAAACCACTGTCCACGGAAACCCCAGAGAGTGTCTTGTCTTGACGTGCGTCAGGTTTGGGCTGGGTCTTCTCTCCTCGGTCCTGGGTGTGTTTTGACCCGGTGCTCCCCTGACTCAGGGTCCACTTCACTGCCTCCAGCACCTCCAGAACCAGGTCCACCACCACCAAGTGAGCATTCTCCTGCACACACATTAACATACACATTAACACACACATTAACATACATTAACACACACATTAACACACACATCAACACACACTTTAACACACACTTTAACACACACATTAACACACACATTAACACACATACACACGCCAGACGCAACATAACACACAAGAAACACCAGACTCAGATCATCCATCGAACAAACTGGATTACAGTAAAATCTCGTCATCTCTCCTAAACGAGCCTAAGATAATGATATATGAAATCCTCTCACACCTGTTCCAGGTTACAGCTTGTCTTGTATAACTCAGCGTGGCATGGGGTTGTATCACTTGACCTCTTACTCTTGTCATTGGGCACTGAACCGAACACAAACAGACGCACAGATGTTGACATCAGAGAACTGAGTGAAGGTATCCTCGTGGAGACAACAGCACATGCCACACAGATGAGATACTGATAACTTTTGATGACAGAAACCATTGATAACTTGGTAACGATTGATGACAGAAACTATTGATAACTTGGTAACGATTGATGACAGAAACTATTGATAACTTGGTAAACGATTGATGACAGAAACTATTGATAACTTGGTAACGATTGATGACAGGAACTATCAATAACTGTTGATAACCACTGATGACAGAAACAGGAAGGGCACCTCTTTTTGTGAGCGCATCAGAGCTCCAGCGCAGCCTGCTCCCCTCCCCGGCGTGGCCACGCCCGCCCGGGTGCCCCCGTAGGGGCAGTCCGCTGGTCAGGAGACGGGTCAGACTGGCCGCAACCCCCTGCTGCTCCGAGGGCTGCTCCGAGGGCTGCTCCAAGGGCTGCTCCGGGGGCTGCTCTGGGGGCTGTTCATGGGGCTGCTTCAGGGGCTGTTCATGGGGCTGCTTCAGGGGCTGTTCATGGGGCTGCTCCGAGGGCTGCTCCGAGGGCTGCTTTGGGGGCTTCTCCGAGCGCTGCTTTGGGGGCTGCTCCGAGGGCTGCTCCGAGGGCTGCTTCAGGGGCTGGGGCGCCGGACGTGGGCAGTGAGTCGTCCCCACCTCAGCCGGTCCAGACAACCCCTCAGGACCCGGCGTCAGGGCCTCTCCCCGACCCAGGGAAGGTGCTGCGGTTGGGGGAGACGGGGATAGAGATGGCTCCTCGATGCCTCCGTGCCTGGACAGGGATTTCCTCCTTCTGCTGGAGATGACAGGACTGCTTCGAGGGAGGGGGGCCTGGTCGTCCTCTGGGGGCTGGAGAGACGAGTCTTGGCGTCTCAGTCCGCCTTGGAAGCTTTCGTCCCTAGAGGTCCCTCCTACATCGTCATCTTTACCGTTACGAAGAGCAGCGCTTCGTTTCTTACTGTGGGCGTGTCTGACCGTATCTGCGTTTTCCTCAGAGGGCTCTGGATTAGAGTCTGGGCCCGAAAGGGTTCTGAAGGGCAAGACATGCCCCAGTAGGGAGAGGACTGAGGGCTGCTGGGATAGCGTTGGAGTTTGGGGTCCTCCAGAATGCTTCAGGGAAGGTAGATCCCTGATTGGATGAGCGTCAGTCGATGGGCAAGTCTGAGACATTGTTGATGGTTGTGGAAACTCTTCTGCGATGAGATTGAAGGAAACATAGAAGCGTGTGAAAGATGTGAGAGGAAGGTCACAGGCAGAGAGGTTTGGAGCCGAGAAGACAGTGAAATCACTTAAAACGGCAAATACAAAAAAAAATTATGAGGCTGTTGATTGCCAGGAAAGCCTAGTGTTTAGCTCAGTGGTTAGAGCATTTTACTATAGATCAAGAGGTCACAGGTTCACATCCCTCCTGTGCTGTCTCTTCCACTGGATAATAGTCACTGCTAGGTGAACACATTCATATTAGTGAAGCATATCTGATGCTGTTACAGTAATACCAGGGGTCAGGGTGAACAGGTTTTAATTTCCTGGATCAAAACAAATCCTAGCTATCTCCAAACCCATCAATCCTAAACATCTTAACGTTATATGAGCCTTATGAACCAGCAGTAAATGAAAGAGTGTAATGGAAGTTTTCAGCTGTGTACAAGGAACGTCTTCAGCAAATATTTGACAGATTTAGAGTTAATCTCAAGAGTTGGTTTGATTGATATACTAGCTGACTCTTGGGTGAATACAGTTACAAATTATTTTTTTATTAATAAACAAATCATTCTTCATTGGAATGAAGCCGGATAGACAATACAATAGTTTGTTTTAAGCCTCCAGTCCATAAATCATGTGCCAGCAGCATAGAGGTGGGTGCAAACTCCATTTGTTGGTCGTAAAAAACAACAGCATCGACAACAACCAGCACAAAATAACCATTTAATACATGCATTGAACATTCAAATCCACCTACCATTTTTGTGTGATCTCAAACTGTCCAGATACACGGAGTGTTCAAAGTTTGTGTGCCATCTGAAAGGAAATAGCTCTCAGTGGCATCGTCAGCTACTTGAGAAATGAGACGGTTGGAAAGTTTCTATACTTCCTGTATTTTTTCCTCAGCTGTACATTTGTGGTTAAACAGTGACCTCTCTAAACCAAATTAGATTCGCCTGATAGCGGGGCCTTCCAAGCAACTGATTCGATGACTCGATATTTACATGAATTCAAATGATATCAACACTTATTTGAGATATTCATGTTCAAGTGCAGATCCTATATTTTTCTAAATACATTTCGACTTTGTAGTTTGGTTCTTTGTTTCACTCTTAATAAAGTTCTCTTTCACTGTTTGAAGTTACAACCAGTTACATGGTTGGCTTCATCAGGGCAGTAGCTGGCCTCACCTCGTCACCAGTGCTGCTGAGATCTCCTCCTTTACTGAGAGAACACAAACACCCTGACAGGCCCAATCCTCAGGCAACAACCTCCTCCCGCTTGAGGTCACAACTGATGAGCTGTGTCGAGAAACGTGTGCACTGTGAGAAACGCTTTGTATGGCATGAAAGAAGCTCAGCTCAGTCTGAAGCTAAAACCGTCACATCTTAAAGTGTCAGAAAACAGCTTGGAGGAAGGAAAGAGGAAGTATGATGTGAGATTAGAGAGTTTATTTTTATTTTTATCGAGGGCTCTAAATATAATGGTGTTCGAAGTAAGACATTAATCCCTCTGAATAGGGCACCAACAGAAGAGATAAATGAAATAATGAATATGATTAAAATCTGTGTTGATTGACAATACAGATGAATCCCAGTTCTCATGTTTCTGCACCTAGCGATATGTGATGAACATGGATTGACAGACGAAAGAGGATACATGATGTCATAGTGACACTGGGACACTTCTCCTTAGTGTGTGTTGGATGTGTGGGTGTGTTGGATGTGGTTGTGTGTGTGTGATGGGTGTGTACTCTTAACTGGTGATCAGAATATCTGCTGAGGCTGGTTATGCAATAGGTTGACTCAGCACTCACATTCTTAGTGAGAGACCTGTACACCATACTCTCTCTCTCTCTCTCTCTCTCTCTCTCTCTCTCTCTCTCTCTCTCTATCTCTCTCACCCCTCAGTCTCTCTCTTCCGCTCTCTCTCTTACTAACTCTTTCCCCTCCCTATTTCTCTCTCGTACACACTCATAATGGCATATTTACCTATATTTCAAACCCACCTTCTCTGCCTGTCTCTCACTATCAAACTGTGGGATTCCTAAAAACGTGTGCAAATATGTATGTAGCCAAGTCCTGTTTGTATCCATCTAGCAGCTAAGCCTGCCTGCATGTTGACTGTCTGGTAAAAACAAAGTATGTTGCTGTTCAGCCTGAGTGGAGCCATAAGAGGGCGCCAACAACTCAGTTAATACACGTTGTGCCCTGGCCGGAGTTACAGTACAGAGCGCAGTCGCAGTGGGAACGCAGGCAGTCGAGAAGGAAATTTGCGCAGCGCTGGAGTCTCTGTCGTACTTTGCAGTTGGATATACTAATATTTTTTCAATTCAATATAAAGCGGAGGCGAACATGGCGACGTTGGTACCAGACCCTCGTCCCCATTCCCAGGTCGCTTCTGCCTCGATTCAAAGTCTCAGCGGTATGGGGTCTCTTACTAACACGCCTCTCAACCGCGGCTTGGAGAGGGCTTTGGAAGAAGCAGCGAACTCCGGGATCTTGAACCTCAGCGCCAGAAAACTCAAAGAATTCCCCAGGACAGCGGCCAACTATGATTTATCAGACACGGTAGATGCAGGTAAGAACATGCATCATTAGATTGTCCAACATATCCGGGCGAGCCATGCATTGGGATGGGTTAAGGGGAAATTGGATGCTATCGCTAGAGATACATTTAGATACATATTGGGAGACATTGAATTGACAATCATTTCACTCAGTCATTATTGCGCATTGTGTTTAGTTGTGGACATTGTGTCTGTGTCGCGCAGATCGTTGTGAGAGTCTGCGACGGGACAGATGTTTAGGATTGTGCGTAGGCAAGGAAATGTGGGACACTGCGTGAATTCAAAGCTCAAATAAAAGCCTACCATAAATGCCTCTAGGCTATATGTTTATCTCGGACTATCGAAGAAGATGCTCTGACTGCCACTTACTCGGTAGCTTGGAAAGCCCCATGCTTTCCCAGAAAGCTTTTCAATTTCGGTTTATAACGTCAGACTTTGGCCTCCTTCTCGCAAACGAAGTTGTCCTTTAAGCGTTATTACAATGCATTTGTCTTTGAAATGTCAAAATATAATTTTTTGTGCCCCAAAAGTAGATTTATATGGAAATCATCCTACTGGCACATTGTCGTTCAGCTCTGTCTGTCATACAAGAAACGGGACCTCGTTACTTGGTGTTTGGGGAAGGGTTATTCCGCTGTCAAACGTACTCAGCTCATCATGTTGTGATTGCTTTGTGTGTGCAACAATTTATCAATGTAGCAGCACGTGCACGCACGCACTCAATGAAGGAGCCAGTTGAACTGGTTCGAGCCCCTCGTCAAGACGTCATACCCAGAACATTCCCAGAAGATTTCTCCGATATTGTTAGAACACAATTCCTTCTGTCTCACGCATGTACTTTCGTGTGACCAACTCCGAGCCCCGTGAGCTGCCTATTCCGCTGATGTTAATCCCATGGTTACGTCTACAGGGCACAGATGACTCCAAACATTACATGTGATTAGACAATAGTAATAGATCAGCGGCGTTCTTATTGCAGTCATCAGATTACACACTAGCAGCCAACCCAAACACACGCATCCTCAGAAAATCGGATCCACAGAAAGATATCCAAACACACTGTTACTCAACTTTTGGAAAGGTCCCAAGGGAATTTGCTCATCATTTGAACACTTTAAATTCCACAGAAAACCTGAATCCCACAAGTCCCAACCTGAATAGGACACACATACACATCGTAATCCTAAAGTGCTCAGGAAATTTCGTCGCCATTGAATTCCCCTGTGACTGATTGATCTCTGCCCTGGCTGTCACTGTGGGGGGTGACAGGATCGCTATTCCTAGAGGTGACAGAATGACCCTACTACTGTGTCAACTCTCAGTCAACATACCTCACAGTTAGCCTGCCGGCAGGGCTACTGGGGCAGAGTGCTGGCTCTGGACCCCTCACTGACACCCACCATGGCTGCCCTACGCTCGACAAACTGGTTAGTTGGGTTGCCAGTATGTTTACGATTTGACAGCGGTTAGTGTCGTGAAATACAGATGATATTGGAATTGCATCATAATAAAACTTGTAATTGTGTGTGTGAGAGAGAGAGAGAGAGAGAGAGAGAGAGAGAGAGAGAGAGAGAGAGAGAGAGAGAGAGAGAGAGAGAGAGAGAGAGAGAGAGCATGTATGTGCCTGTGCTTGGGTGTGTTTGTTTACACACACAGATGAAAATCTGTCTCCCTGCTTTGAGCAGGGCCATATTGGGCCTTGAAAAGTTTTTTCTCTAATCTATTAACAGGATAAGAAAGTGGAGGAAACTTCAGCTCCCCCAGTTCACTTTTAGGACCCCAGCATCTCAGATGGTGCGGTGAAGACATCACCGCACCTTGTTTGGGTCTCTCTCCAGCTCTGCAGAGGAAGACCCAGAACGGGTGGTATGGACGAATTTAAACCAGACAGCGTCTTCGGACGGTCCATAACTTACCCTCTGCGTTGTGAAGACGTTATCTGTTCCGTCGCATTTTTTCTCCGTGGGTATTTATGCTGTGTGTTGTTGCGTTAGTGGTTGGTGGTTTGACAGGCCTGTGGAATGAGGCAGGAAACTGCACAGCAGTTTACCTCCCACTTGGATCTCAGCAGAGCAAAAGGGCATTTCTGGCACCGTGTCAACATGTCCACTCACTCACACAGCCAACAGCGAGCTGCTTGAATGGAGGAAATGCGTGCGTGTGTGTCTTGCTGTATGTGTGTGAGCTGTGTGTGTGTGTGAGCTGTGTGTTTGTGAGCGATGTGTGTGTGCTGTGTGTGTGTGTGAGCGGTGTGTGTGTGTTGTATGTGCTGTGTGTGTGTGTGTGAGGGATCGCGTTCACAGACGTCTACAATTACATCAGATTGGAACGTTTGTCCCGCTGAGTTATGCACGTTGGTGGAGATTCAGGAATTCGTAGGATACTCAAAGGTTGTTTGATCGGTGGTTGATGTTTGTGTTGAGGTATTTCAGTGGGTGTCTGAGGGGGGGGGGGGGGTGCGGGTGCTCTGATGTAATGGATCTGGTGTGGACCGTTTCCCTGGTTACTAGAGAGCCCCCTCCCAGGGCTATGACCATCACTTCTCATCCCTCCACTCTGGTCTTCCTGCCCTCACACACACCTACTGACTCACACAAACACGCACACACACACTCACACAAACACGCACACACACACTCACACAAACACGCACACACACACTCACACAAACACGCACACACAAATACAGACACACACACACACGCACACACACCTACTACACATCAACACACACATAGTCTCCTACAGGAAGCAGTGGATTGGTGGGAATGCGGTGTGGGGAAGGGTGTTAGGGTGTCGGGAGGGAAGAGGCTGTCCGGTCTGCTGTCGGACCACACCTGAGATAACGACAGCTGAGTGGTAAACACAGAGTTCTCTCTCTCTCTCTCTCTCTCTCTCTCTCTCTCTCTGTCTTCCTCAGTTCCTCTCTCTCTCGTATCTTCAGCTGTTTCATCTCTAACAGAGAAATGGCAGCCCTGGGCTGCCATTGCACCCATCACACTAAACAGATTTTATTACAACCCTTCAGTGAATACCAGTATCCTAACCCGGCTCAGATCTATTCCTCTCTCTCCCTCCTTCATCCCGATACCTCAGTGTGCGTCCCGTCATATGTCACACACATCACCAGCTCCGCAAGCTCAGATTCCGGGAGGCCCCGGCGACGGTAACCGTGGCGATGAGCTAAACACGGCCACTCTCTGCCCCTGCCAAGCTGGAGGAACGTGACCTAATGCTTTGTTAATGGACTCATTAAGATTTTGTCTGTAGGAGGAGTCGGGACCTGGAGACTGTTCCAGGGACATGTCAGAACATGGAGATACAGCAGGCCAGGCACACACATGTTTCTGTGGTCAGGACGTCTGTAGATAAGACAACTACAATGCTGGCCTTGCTTTATCTTCTTGAGAACACCAGGACTTCACCAAATTATATTTGTATACGATTACTTATATCTTAAGTATAATATGATATACATACTTGATGAGTGGACTTATGACAGACATTCAGAGGAGAACAGGGGAGTTGTTTCATTGGCTAGTTGTGTTAAATCGCCTCGTTGACACAATAGAAACCCTGCGTTGGGTTAGACTGTTGTCTTCAGTGTCGTCCTCCATCACAGGCATGTTGCTCTCTTATCACTTGGTCAGACCGATCGTGTTTTTGTACAAGACACACACACAAGTGTGACTTTCGAGGGTTTCCCCGGGCGCAGCTGGAGGGCGGGTGGTGGTGACCCAGAGAGGGTCCGACAATCAGAGATTAGGAGGCCAGGGGGATTAAGATGGGGATTGGACGAGGGTGGACGTAATCCCTCCGCCTCTTCTCTGTCTGATGCTTTCAGACACCTACAACACACATACTCCAGTCTGTGTGTGTGTGTGTGTGTGTGTGGTGAGGACGGAGGGGTGTTATTGATCTCACAATCAACTATAAAAATCAACGTCAGATTGAAACAGTGCAAATGACACGACTGCAGCTGGAGGGGTTTGTGTTTCCTCTGTAAAAGTGTTCTGTTTCAGTTTGGTGATAACAGGGGAGAGAGACATACTCAGAGAGGAGAGACTTACTGAGAGAGGAGAGAGAGGAGAGAGAGAGGAGAGAGAGAAGAGAGAGAGAGAGAGAGAAAGAGAGGGAGAGAGAGAGAGAGGAGGGCAGACATGGTGTGGAGATGGCGTTAACTCGATTAGAGGGTTAATTGCTTCAGGCTGTGATGTCCCGCCGTCTCTCCCCCCCGCTACGCTGCTCTGTCAGAGACGACAGACACACACACACACACACAGCCATCAACACACTCTAGAGAAGACAGAAACACACACATTTAGTCATTTACATTTAGTCATTTACACACACATCCCACAAACCAGGCCCGTCTCCCACGCACACACTCACACAAACACACAGGAGAAAATACCCCCTTATTAAGAAAGACCATATGTCAATCCATCCCCTCCCAAATACACACTCACAATACACACACTCGCAACACACACTAAATGCTATCTCTGTGTGTCTGTGCCCTGCTGCTGGTGGTGCTGGGGGAGGGAGGGGGGAGAGGGAGGGGGGAGAGGGAGGGGGGTTGACACAGTCATGTCACTCTTCTGTCACGTCTGCTTACCAGGGTGACAGGTTGCTATGACACCCTGCAAAGCAGCATGACGAGCCCTTACACTCACAGGCTGGACTGGAGGGGGGGGGAGGGGGGGCGTGTGTCTGCATGTTAGCAGGAGATGGACAGGAGAAGGGGTGCCAGTGTGATGCCAGGGGCAGGTTATGAGGGCAAGAGGGTGGGGGAGGGAGAGGGTGGGGGAGGGGGGGAGAGGGAGAGGGAGGCAGGGGGAGGGAGGGGGAGGGCGAGGGGGAGGGAGGGTGGGGGAGGATGGGCAGAGGGAGGGAGCTTCTTTCTGAAGTGCAGGTCAGGGTGTATTTGGCCTACATTTTGGGGGGATGCCTGGCTTTACAAGGGCTTATTCTGTCAGGTCACACAACCACAGCCCTTCTCAAACCGCCTGTGTTGTGAATGATGAAACAGCAATGAATTTGGTGAGAGAAAAACAACGAGTTATTCATGTTATTTTACAGTAGTGAACTTCCTCATGTTCCACAACATTACACGCGTTGGGTGTCAGTGTGTGTGTGTGTTTTATGCTTCACTTGATGGTCTCAAAGCTTAAAGCCCTGGAGATGTTATACAATTGATGTTTTTTCTTTCTTTCTTTCTCTTCCTCTCTCTCTTTCTTTCTCTTCCTCTCTCTCTCTCTTTCTTTCTCTCTCGTTAATTCCTGAACCCCAACTCTTGTACACAAACAAACACACACCTTGCCCCTCCCCCAGCTACAGGGGATTTCTCTATGCGGTGGTGTAATGTGATGTCACGCACAGTTCTCCTTCTCTCTCACACACACACTTGCACACTCACAAACACCTACACGTACACTATATCAGGTGTTGCCAGAAAGCCCCTTCAGGATATGGCTGATTACCTCAGTGCACTATCACATGTCCTCACAGGTCTAGTAAGTTAAAGACGTTGTGGTGGAACATGTCGGATTAGACCCAGGTTGAGGGGTGTTGAGTGATAGAACAGCTAGTTCTGACCTTACTCTGTGATTGGCTTAAAGGCTGCTGCTTGGTTAGTTTAAGCCAATCATCTTAATTGAAACATTCACACCTGCTCTGTTCGCACTTTACCTGACAGACTAAATGTTCTTATCACTGTACGAGATCAATGCGTTAAGTGGGTGTTTTGTATATTGTGATAAGGGAGCAGTTATAATAACAACAATGTTGGCCATTTGTTGCTAAAATAATGAGACATTTCAATCTTAATTCTACAGAAACAATATGGAGGGGATATTTGAACAGGGCTGAATAGGTTCAAACCGGACATTTCACAGAAAGAACAGTAAGGGACTCATATTCTTTCCTCTGAAGTCCTCTGGACACATTCCACAAGAGTAGCTCTGCCGAAGACACGCGCTGTAGGTTGGGACAGGATGCCCTGGGTTGGAGGGCGTTGAGGCAGTGTCCTCGTGTTTCCCTCGGCAGGAAACAGCCCTTTCTGCTGCCCTTCCACACAATGAGGAGGGAGAGGCCTCTTCCTGTCCCTGTGTTGCTGTGAAAAGACCTGCAGCAGGCCAGGGTTCCACAGCTAGCTATAGGCCAGGGTTCCTCAGCTAGCTATAGGCCAGGGTTCCACAGCTAGATACAGGCCAGGGTTCCACAGCTAGCTATAGGCCAAGGTTCCACAGCTAGCTATAGGCCAGGGTTCCTCAGCTAGATACAGGCCAGGGTTCCACAGCTAGCTAGGCCTCAGCACACACAGACACACTCTGTTCATACGTAACAGAATACTACACCTGCCCCTTCCACTCAACCAAAAATAAAAAGGTGACATTGCGAACACAACCATACCTGAACATTTCCCCACCAGGCTAGCGCCCCACCCCCAGCCTGCCCCAGATCTGTCCGCCCAGAAGCAGCCTCTCTCTGCCCCTCGTCAGACTGCTCATGGGGGGTCTGGCTCTGTGGGAGCCAGCCTGGGTTCTGGAGGAAAGAAGGAGTCAGTTATTCCTGGGTTCTGCCCTACTTTCGCTCTGAGAACACACAGCGGTGTTCCGGGGTGGGAGCCATGACGACAGGACCGGCATTCTGTGTTCTGTGACAGAAGCCTCAAGGCATTCTGGGAAGGCGTTCCTCCAGTGCTCCAAGACACACCCACTTTGTCGTTTCAATGACACAGGAGTTTGGGTGACTTTTGAGCAAATAACACATTTGAATACTGTGCGTGGTTGTGGAGGATATGGAGCAGAGACGTGTGACTCCACCTCACTGAACGTAGCATTCTTCTCTGACAGAGGTTTTGAGTTCAGCACTGCAAGCCTCTACTCACGAGAGAGTGTGTGGGTGCTCTGCCTACTGCCTTTTGCCGGTTACATAATATGCTCTTAAAGTGATCCAATTTAGACATGATAAAAAGACAGAAGAAGAGGGGGGGAGAGATGGAGAGAGAGCGAGATGGAGAGAGAGACGGAGAGGGAGAGACAGAGAGGAAGAAAGAGAGAGAGAGAACAAAAGAGAGAGAGGGGGGGAGAGAGAGAGAACCTCAGAGAGAAATAAAGAGGGAAAAGTGTTTGAAGACATTCTCACACATTTCTTCGCACCACCACTTTTTCTCATCTCAACAGTACAGGGGATGAAAGAAAAGGAGAATCTGTGAATGAGACATGTCCACTAGCAGATGGGCATGGAAGGCTGCCATGACAAACACTGTGAACCATTAGAGGTGACTTCAAAACAGTTTAGTATCGTTCTGTTGACAGCAGGGCCGTGCTCCAATACCAGAGACACGCATCCATCTCTCCCTGCTGCCTTTCCTCGGTCCTTGTATGACAAGGCCATGAACGTAGTTAAGACAGTCTGTATGAATGGTGATGGGTGTTTCACCTTTCCATCCCTGTGAAAAACACTCAGACTGTTAGAGAGCGAAGGCCTCCTCTCTCGTAGCTGTGGTAACAGCGGAATGTTACGGTAGCCTTTTGGCTGCAGGTACCCAGTGGCGCAGTACAACGAACTTAGGAGACACATAACAACATGGAGAGTTTAAAGAAATATGTGTCTGTGTGTGTCTGTGCATTTGTGTGTGTGTGTGTGCATGTGTGTGAGTTTTGTAGGGACATGGCAGATGGATGGCGGCTAGCAATTGGGTCACTTAGAATTCCTGTGGGAGGACTAGTCATTCCTGAGGGCGTTCGTTGGGCCACATATCCGCAGGCACACACACACACACACACACACACTGAGGCACACCTGATCTTGAAGTTCTTCATAGCATGAACCTGTCTTCTCTCTCACAAACACACAGCTGTCAGACAAACATCCATCCACACATCCAGTCTTCATAAACTGACCCCCCACCTACACCATCACAAGCACATGTACTCACACACACAGAAGCCTACACACGTACACACATACGCACGCGCACACACAAACACACAGAGAAACGCAGGCACATAAATTGAATATGTAATATTCAGTGAGTGTCTCTTCATGCTGAAAGAAGCACATCCACCCACACACAGATCAACCACCAATCTCTCTGTCTCTCTCTCTGTTTCTCCATCTCTCTCTCTGTTTCTCCATCTCTCTCTCTCTTCATCTCTCTCTCTCCAAGCACCATCTCTTCTCACAAGCTCTCTCTGCCTCCTGGTGTGTGTATACAGTCATTTGCTTGAAATGTTATTTTCACAGTAATACACCGTTCACAGTGTGCCTGCACACTGGGTCACACACACACACCGTGTTACAGTAAGATGTCATACTTTATACTGTATATTCATTCAATATATGAACTGAACCGAGCACCCCTTTAACTAGTCGCTGCAGCGAGGCGTCCTGAGCCTCAGCAGTGATCCCGTCATGCTTCGGCCCATGGTAGAACATGCTCTCACTGCTCCCTTGTAAGGTCTTCTACTAAGCTGGCTAGCAGTGAGGTAACTGTCTGCAAGCATGCACACATGCTAGCACACGCACAGCACGCAGACTCTGCCTGTACACACACACACACACACACCCCAAAGCTCACTGGACCTCATCCCACATCCTGCCATTGGCCCAAGTGAGGCTCATATTCTGCTGTATTGTCCCGGTGTTTCTGCTGCGCTGTCACTAAACCGCCCCGCTGTGAAACCCAACACGGGCGTCTGCTCTCAGCCGCTGGACCGCTCATCTGGGGTCACGGACAACACGTGAATCCCTCCCTCGCTCTGCTGATATTCTCTCCTTCCTCTCTCTTCCCTTCCTCTCTCTGCCCTTCCTCTCTCTGCCCTTCCTCTCTCTTCCCTTCCTCTCTCTGCCCTTCCTCTCTCTTCCCTTCCTCTCTCTGCCCTTCCTCTCTCTGCCCTTCCTCTCTCTGCCCTTCCTCTCTCTGCCCTTCCTCTCTCTTCCCTTCCTCTCTCTGCCCTTCCTCTCTCTGCCCTTCCTCTCTCTGCCCTTCCTCTCTCTTCCCTTCCTCTCTCTGCCCTTCCTCTCTCTGCCCTTCCTCTCTCTGCCCTTCCTCTCTCTTCCCTTCCTCTCTCTGCCCTTCCTCTCTCTGCCCTTCCTCTCTCTGCCCTTCCTCTCTCTTCCCTTCCTCTCTCTTCCCTTCCTCTCTCTTCCCTTCCTCTCTCTGCCCTTCCTCTCTCTGCCCTTCCTCTCTCTGCCCTTCCTCTCTCTTCCCTTCCTCTCTCTTCCCTTCCTCTCTATGCCCTTCCTCTCTCTGCCCTTCCTCTCTCTGCCCTTCCTCTCTCTGCCCTTCCTCTCTCTGCCCTTCCTCTCTCTTCCCTTCCTCTCTCTGCCCTTCCTCTCTCTGCCCTTCCTCTCTCTGCCCTTCCTCTCTCTTCCCTTCCTCTCTCTTCCCTTCCTCTCTCTTCCCTTCCTCTCTCTGCCCTTCCTCTCTCTGCCCTTCCTCTCTCTTCCCTTCCTCTCTCTGCCCTTCCTCTCTCTGCCCTTCCTCTCTCTGCCCTTCCTCTCTCTTCCCTTCCTCTCTCTTCCCTTCCTCTCTCTTCCCTTCCTCTCTCTGCCCTTCCTCTCTCTGCCCTTCCTCTCTCTGTCCTTCCTCTCTCTTCCCTTCCTCTCTCTTCCCTTCCTCTCTCTGCCCTTCCTCTCTCTGCCCTTCCTCTCTCTTCCCTTCCTCTCTCTGCCCTTCCTCTCTCTTCCCTTCCTCTCTCTGCCCTTCCTCTCTCTGCCCTTCCTCTCTCTGCCCTTCCTCTCTCTTCCCTTCCTCTCTCTTCCCTTCCTCTCTCTGCCCTTCCTCTCTCTGCCCTTCCTCTCTCTTCCCTTCCTCTCTCTGCCCTTCCTCTCTCTGCCCTTCCTCTCTCTGCCCTTCCTCTCTCTTCCCTTCCTCTCTCTGCCCTTCCTCTCTCTGCCCTTCCTCTCTCTTCCCTTCCTCTCTCTTCCCTTCCTCTCTCTGCCCTTCCTCTCTCTGCCCTTCCTCTCTCTGCCCTTCCTCTCTCTTCCCTTCCTCTCTCTGCCCTTCCTCTCTCTGCCCTTCCTCTCTCTGCCCTTCCTCTCTCTTCCCTTCCTCTCTCTGCCCTTCCTCTCTCTGCCCTTCCTCTCTCTGCCCTTCCTCTCTCTTCCCTTCCTCTCTCTTCCCTTCCTCTCTCTTCCCTTCCTCTCTCTGCCCTTCCTCTCTCTGCCCTTCCTCTCTCTGCCCTTCCTCTCTCTTCCCTTCCTCTCTCTGCCCTTCCTCTCTCTTCCCTTCCTCTCTCTGCCCTTCCTTTCTCTGCCCTTCCTCTCTCTGCCCTTCCTCTCTCTTCCCTCCTCTCTCTTCCCTTCCTCTCTCTTTCCTTCCTCTCTCTGCCCTTCCTCTCTCTGCCCTTCCTCTCTCTGCCCTTCCTCTCTCTGCCCTTCCTCTCTCTTCCCTTCCTCTCTCTTCCCTTCCTTTCTCTGCCCTTCCTCTCTCTGCCCTTCCTCTCTCTGCCCTTCCTCTCTCTTCCCTTCCTCTCTCTGCCCTTCCTCTCTCTGCCCTTCCTCTCTCTGCCCTTCCTCTCTCTTCCCTTCTCTCTCTCTTCCCTTCCTCTCTCTGCCCTTCCTCTCTCTGCCCTTCCTCTCTCTGCCCTTCCTCTCTCTTCCCTTCCTCTCTCTGCCCTTCCTCTTTCTGCCCTTCCTCTCTCTGCCCTTCCTCTCTCTTCCCTTCCTCTCTCTGCCCTTCCTCTCTCTTCCCTTCCTCTCTCTGCCCTTCCTCTCTCTGCCCTTCCTCTCTCTTCCCTTCCTCTCTCTTCCCTTCCTCTCTCTGCCCTTCCTCTCTCTGCCCTTCCTCTCTCTGCCCTTCCTCTCTCTTCCCTTCCTCTCTCTGCCCTTCCTCTCTCTGCCCTTCCTCTCTCTGCCCTTCCTCTCTCTTCCCTTCCTCTCTCTGCCCTTCCTCTCTCTGCCCTTCCTCTCTCTGCCCTTCCTCTCTCTTCCCTTCCTCTCTCTTCCCTTCCTCTCTCTTCCCTTCCTCTCTCTGCCCTTCCTCTCTCTGCCCTTCCTCTCTCTGCCCTTCCTCTCTCTTCCCTTCCTCTCTCTGCCCTTCCTCTCTCTTCCCTTCCTCTCTCTGCCCTTCCTTTCTCTGCCCTTCCTCTCTCTGCCCTTCCTCTCTCTTCCCTTCCTCTCTCTTCCCTTCCTCTCTCTTTCCTTCCTCTCTCTGCCCTTCCTCTCTCTGCCCTTCCTCTCTCTGCCCTTCCTCTCTCTGCCCTTCCTCTCTCTTCCCTTCCTCTCTCTTCCCTTCCTTTCTCTGCCCTTCCTCTCTCTGCCCTTCCTCTCTCTGCCCTTGCCCTTCCTCTCTCTGCCCTTCCTCTCTCTGCCCTTCCTCTCTCTTCCCTTCCTCTCTCCCTTCCTCTCTCTGCCCTTCCTCTCTCTGCCCTTCCTCTCTCTTCCCTTCCTCTCTCTGCCCTTCCTCTTTCTGCCCTTCCTCTCTCTGCCCTTCCTCTCTCTTCCCTTCCTCTCTCTGCCCTTCCTCTCTCTTCCCTTCCTCTCTCTGCCCTTCCTCTCTCTGCCCTTCCTCTCTCTTCCCTTCCTCTCTCTTCCCTTCCTCTCTCTGCCCTTCCTCTCTCTGCCCTTCCTCTCTCTGCCCTTCCTCTCTCTGCCCTTCCTCTCTTGCCCTTCCTCTCTCTGCCCTTCCTCTCTCTTCCCTTCCTCTCTCTGCCCTTCCTCTCTCCCTTCCTCTCTCTGCCCTTCCTCTCTCTTCCCTTCCTCTCTCTTCCCTTCCTCTCTCTGCCCTTCCTCTCTCTGCCCTTCCTCTCTCTGCCCTTCCTCTCTCTGCCCTTCCTCTCTCTTCCCTTCCTCTCTCTGCCCTTCCTTTCTCCCTTCCTCTCTCTGCCCTTCCTCTCTCTGCTCTCTTGCCCTTCCTCTCTCTGCCCTTCCTCTCTCTGCCCTTCCTCTCTCTGCCCTTCCTCTCTCTGCCCTTCCTCTCTCTGCCCTTCCTCTCTCTGCCCTTCCTCTCTCTTCCCTTCCTCTCTCTGCCCTTCCTCTCTCTGCCCTTCCTCTCTCCCTTCCTCTCTCTGCCCTTCCTCTCTCTGCCCTTCCTCTCTCTGCCCTTCCTCTCTCTTCCCTTCCTCTCTCTGCCCTTCCTCTCTCTTCCCTTCCTCTCTCTGCCCTTCCTCTCTCTGCCCTTCCTCTCTCTGCCCTTCCTCTCTCTTCCCTTCCTCTCTCTGCCCTTCCTCTCTCTGCCCTTCCTCTCTCTTCCCTTCCTCTCTCTTCCCTTCCTCTCTCTGCCCTTCCTCTCTCTGCCCTTCCTCTCTCTGCCCTTCCTCTCTCTTCCCTTCCTCTCTCTGCCCTTCCTCTCTCTCCTCTCTCTTCCCTTCCTCTCTCTCCCTTCCTCTCTCTGCCCTTCCTCTCTCTGCCCTTCCTCTCTCTGCCCTTCCTCTCTCTTCCCTTCCTCTCTCTGCCCTTCCTCTCTCTGCCCTTCCTCTCTCTGCCCTTCCTCTCTCTTCCCTTCCTCTCTCTGCCCTTCCTCTCTCTGCCCTTCCTCTCTCTGCCCTTCCTCTCTCTTCCCTTCCTCTCTCTGCCCTTCCTCTCTCTGCCCTTCCTCTCTCTTCCCTTCCTCTCTCTGCCCTTCCTCTCTATGCCCTTCCTCTCTCTTCCCTTCTTCTCTCTGCCCTTCCTCTCTCTTCCCTTCCTCTCTCTGCCCTTCCTCTCTCTTCCCTTCCTCTCTCTTCCCTTCCTCTCTCTGCCCTTCCTCTCTCTTCCCTTCCTCTCTCTGCCCTTCCTCTCTCTGCCCTTCCTCTCTCTGCCCTTCCTCTGGGCCTGGTCTGATCCTGGTCCCAGAGGGAGCAGGGTGTGCTGGTGACTGACATGGTAGCATCGCAGGGGGCTGTGAGGCCGGTGTGCAACTGGGGATGAGCTGAAGGCTGGAGTGATAGACGTGGAACCTGTGCTGTGTCCTGTGTGCTGTGTGCCGTGTCCTGTGTCCTGTGTGCTGTGTGCTGTGTGCTGTGTCCTGGGTCCTGTGTCCTGGGTGCTGTGTCCTGGGTGCTGTGTCCTGTGTGCTGTGTGCTGTGTGCTGTGTCCTGGGTCCTGTGTCCTGGGTGCTGTGTCCTGTGTGCTGTGTCCTGGGTGCTGTGTCCTGTGTCCTGTGTGCTGTGTCCTGGGTGCTGTGTCCTGTGTGCTGTGTGCTGTGTCCTGTGTGCTGTGTGCTGTGTCCTGTGTCCTGTGTGCTGTGTGCTGTGTGCTGTGTCCTGTGTCCTGTGTGCTGTGTGCTGTGTCCTGCGTGCTGCGTGCTGTGTCCTGCGTGCTGCGTGCTGCGTCCTGTGTGCTGTGTCCTGGGTGCTGTGTCCTGTGTGCTGTGTGCTGTGTCCTGTGTGCTGTGTCCTGTGTGCTGTGTGCTGTGTCCTGTGTGCTGTGTCCTGTGTCCTGTGTGCTGTGTGCTGTGTCCTGTGTCCTGTGTGCTGTGTGCTGTGTCCTGTGTCCTGTGTGCTGTGTGCTGTGTCCTGTGTCCTGTGTGCTGTGTGCTGTGTCCTGTGTCCTGTGTGCTGTGTGCTGTGTCCTGCGTGCTGCGTGCTGTGTGCTGTGTCCTGGGTGCTGTGTCCTGCAGCAGCAACACTTTACTGTCCCAGCAGGACTTAAACTAGAGGGGGGAGGATGTGCGTTTAATTGTTTATTGGAGTGTATTTTTAAACAAGTGTTTGTCTGTGTTTGATGTGTGTGTATGGTATGTGTGTGTATGGTATGTGTGTGGTGTGTGTGTGTATGGTATGTGTGTGGTGTGTGTGTGTGTGGTGTGTGTGTGTGATGTAAACCCTGTCATTAGCGAGCTGAAGGGAGAGGCTTCTTCCTGCAGCCCCAGAGGATGCAGCTGCTGCCGTGGTTACGGGGTGCTGCCGTGGTTACGGGGAGAGCCTCCACACCCCTCTGGTTCCCCTGGAGATCACCTCACCATCACACCAGGTCCTCATCGCTCAGCAGGGAGACAGGAAATGCCATTAATGAGCAATTAACGTGGGAGTGAGTGTGTGTGTGGGGGTATGTTGGTGTGTGTTAGAGTATGGGTGTGTGTGTGTGTGAGAGAGAGTATGTGTGTGTGTGTCCGGGATGCTGATTCCTCACATTCCTCTCAGTGTGTCGAGGACGAGAGAGAGCAGAATAATGTTAGCCTTTGAGCCTCTCTCAACGGCCAGGCTGTTCCCTCAGACTGCCATGGAACTCACATCAGCGCGCCCACACGTGTGCGTGTGCGTGCGTGTGTGTGTGTGTGTGTGTGAGAAAGAGAGGGAAAGTGTGTGAAAAAAAGGAAGAGTGAAGTTGACAGAAAAAAGGGATGACAGAGTGAGACTTTGTATGAAAGCTACAGAGTGTAATATGAGTAGGCACTAAAGGAATTTCAGATTCTCAGATTGCACGGAGGGCTGTGAGAACAGAAAGATCAGGCTGTCGTTGTTAACTGTGTTAAGATGATACCCTCAGCTTGGACGGGCGCGAAGAGATTTGATTAAACTTTTTTTTAAACACAGAGAGGGAAATTATGAGTCAGCAAATCTTAATCACAAAAGTAATCACAAAACATGAGAGTTCAGTCGTTGGAGTGTCGTAGGTCTGGTCCTGGGTGCTTCCAGAGGACAGAATGGACGGTGACAGACGGACCAGTCCTGTGTCTACTTCCTGTTACAGTCACAGCAGGTCATGTGCTCGGCCAAGGTCATAGGTCAAGGTTGGTTGCAGTGGAAGAGTTCACATGGATGGATTCCTCATCCAACA